>NC_039262.1:13116678-13371258 GCF_003368295.1 Carassius auratus
CAACTGGCCAATCAGATCACTGCGGCTGCCTCCACAGCTCATGTTTGTTAATGAGGAGAAAGTTGAGATGCCGCTGGGAGTCGTAATTGTTTCCGCTGGTGAAAGGGTTGTCCCGGGACAGCTGGGGTTACCCCACACCACTATACTGCTCTGACAAACAATGCAGTACTGAGCCATTTGTGACCCAGGACCACAAAACCAGTCATAAGTAGCATGGGTATATTTGTAGCAATAGCCAAAAACACATTGAATGGGTCAAAATAAAAATTATTCTTTTATTAAGTAAAAAATCATGTTCCTTGAAGATATTTTGTACATTTCTTACCAGAGATATATCAATACTTAATTTTTGATTAGTTATTTTCATGGCTAAGGACTTCATTTGGACAACTTTAAAGGTGATTTTCTCAGTATTACATTTTTTTTTCTCCAAATTTATGATATCCTATCCTAAAAAAAAATATTTTGAAGAATTGACCCTTATGACTGGTTTTGTGGTCAAGGTACACATATATTAAGCTTTTGGTTAGTAAGATTTTTAATGTGTTTGGTAGAAGACCCTTTTTCTCACCAAGTCTGCATTTGTTTGATTAAAACTACAGTAGAAGCAGTGAAATATTATTATAATTTAATGTTAATTGTTCTGCTGCTGCAGCCATTTATTCAGTCTACATTGTCACATGATCCTTCAGATATAATCTTAATATGCTGCTTTGCTGCTCAAGAAACGTTTCTTGTTGTGTTATCAGCGTTGAAAATGTTTTATATTTTTGTGGAAACAATGATACTTTTTTTTAGGATAGTTTAATTATAAATATAAAATGAAAACGAAAAGGATTTATATTAAATAGAAACCTTTTGTAGCATTATAAATGATTTTACTGTTGTTCTAGATCACTGTAGTCCAGTGTTTCTGCCTTAGTGTTTGGTCATTATAATATATATATATTGCTGCCACTGCACCAGTTACTTGTGGGACAAATAAACTTTGAAATTTGTCTCTGAGCTGAGGTGCACATCCTCAATCATTAGAGCTCAACCTCAGTGTTCAGTGGAAATGTATTGCACACAACTTGAGTCTCTGTTGTCTTTTACAGAATTGGATGAGGACTTCTTTACTGGGACTTGAGAGAGATCGCAGCATGGCAATGCTCTAAGAGCCTTTCGGCTCCGGCCATGTAAGACCATACCCAGCTCAACTTGGTTGTAACAATAGGCCTATGTGACCGTTTGAATGCCCTATTCTCTGTGTGGTGTGGTTCACTTGGATCAGACAATGGCTTCACTTTGCATCATTTATTTCCAGAGGCCCTGTATGTCACTAGGCCACTCCTTTTTACTGCGTTCTGGACCAGTTGTGCTGCATCTACACACCTTCAGCAGTTTTGAATCAGAGATTTGTTTGTTCTGTTGTCAGCTACGGTAAAATGGAAATGACTTGCGTTTTCTTGTAATACGAGATCTTATTGTCTTTTCGCCACTCAGTCAGGTATAATCCTGTTTCAGTTTGTATTGTCAAGCTGTCCTTCATCTTGGCTCAAGGAAGATTGTTTGAATAGTAGGGTGACTGTAATTACTTCTGAACTATTCTGTGCTTCACTTTCATTCTCCTTGTTTTTCTTTTATGTTTGTCAATGCTTTTGCCATATACATAAGGATTTTACATGCTCTTCATGGTTGGTTAGTGTAGGATTAAACCTCCCCGATAAACCTGCCTGATCTCTTACTCTTCTCTATGGTCTAAGCAAAGCCGTTTTTAAGGCAACCAAACTATTGTCGCAGAATTCCACTAAAATCATATGCATAATCACTTTCTGTATTCAGGCTTGGTGAGCTAAAGGGATAGTTCACCAAACTTGTATGTCTTTCTAAACTTGTATCACTTTCTTTCTTCCACAGAACTAAAAGAAGATATTTTGAAGAATGTTTCTGTTTTTTGGCGGTTTGTTGTTCAACCCCATTGACCTTCTTTATATAGACAAATTCTTATTTTGTGTTCCAAATGAAGTCAGGTTTGGAACATCAGGAGTAATTGATGACAGAATTGTCATTTTTGGTGCACTCTTCCTTTAAGAGTTTGACTTACTTGACGCTTTTAGCTAAGAGGTGTTGCTGAGGTACAATCTGAGGTCTTTCTACTCTTGGAGGCCACATGACCTTCTTTATTCCTCCAGGGTCAAGGAGCAGGTCATCCTCAGGATGCCTTTGAATAGTTGTAGTTTTCTTAATTCATTGAGGGTTGTTAGTGCATCTGCTCCCCAGATATTGAGAATCTGGATGGTTGGTTGGTGTTTTATAAACACTTATTGAGACATAAAAGGAAATGCTTCCTACTAAGTACAAGGATGTTCTCAAAAAGAGCTCTCTTTAAGTTAAAGAAATATTGCTGTTCAATACAAGTTCGGATATCCTTTTGGATTTATAATCGATGTTATCGTATAACATTGAGTGGTTTGGACTGGAGAGGTGGCTCACGGGACTTATCATTGCGTTCTATGGTGTGCGTACATGGGTGTAGCCAGGTGGTCAACACTAAAATGCTTTTTTCATATCCTTTCAATAACTCAGCAATTCTCAGAATTTTGTGGCTTCCTGGTAAAGTAAACATTTCAGTAACATTAAACCAAGTGCCTCACACCCTTGAGGTGAAATGTGCACTTTTTAAATTGCTGCTATAAATGTTTTTCCTTGTATGGAAAATCATAAATGTCAGGTCAAGATTTTGTGTAAGGAAGTGTGTTTTTTGTTATTTTGTGTTTGTTCATTGTTTATAAATACAGTTTTAATATGACAACCAGATTTCTTTGTTTGATAGTTTCCCGCTGTTTGACCTCCCTAAAGGTTTGATTTGTTGCAGGGATGTCCAGCAGTGTCTATGTTTGGGCCTGTGGTTTTAGTGGTGGTGTGCGCTCTCTCTACAGCGTTGATGTTGCCGTCTTCAGTGCGCTGTAATCTGAGAGTTCTTCCTCTGCCCCCACACTGCAGGGGCTGGACAGATAAAACAAGGCTAACGGCCAAAACAAACTGTAGCGTCATCCTCCCTAACAACTCTTTAAAAAGGTGAAGTGTGGCTGAGGGTGCTCTGCCCACCCTTCTAAAAGTCTGAGATGTGAAGAGGCTGAGAATGGGGGCAGGGGACAGGAACGTGTTTATTGCACAGGTATGATTAATACAGATAGCCTGCTGGCGACACCCGAGTCATAAAGTAACTCGGTCAGCATTCCTTCCACAATGAGCTCCTTTAGCAAGCTTAAAAAATACGATTTTGTCATTTACACACCCTCGTGTTGTATCAAAACTTTCTTTATTCTGTTTTTAAATGTTAAAATCACAATTGTGATCATTCGCTGTACGGACATGATCGCACACATCAAAGGTTTATACAGTAGTGTTCACAATCTTTAACAATCTGTTAAAATAAAGTGCTTTTTTGTCATGTTGGTGGTGACACCTCTCTTGCAACATGTTTAGCTATCACCGATATTATACTTAGTTTTTTCGGCCTCTGATCGCAAGTGTAGCCAAACATCGGAGCACTTGGCACTTAGATTAGTGAGCAAGGTCCTCACAGATGAAAAAGAAAAAGAAGCACACACAGGAATCGATAAGTGGAATCTAAATGTAAAATTTTACAACAAGTATCCAACTGTATCGGATAAGTATCTGTATCTGACTTAAGTATTCGATTCTGGAATTGGAATCAGTTTTCAATTCCCAAAATGAAGAGCCATCTAACTTTATGAAAATATTAATTAAAAAATAACAAGGCCAAAACTATACAGTTCAATTGCCATTCATTTAACAGATTAGTTTGTGAATCATTTAGAATAATTCACTCAAAGTGGCTTCTTAAAAGAGTTTTTAGTCCATAAATCGGACTACACTGGTTGTGCAGTGTTTTGCGTTAGGCTCAAGGGGAAACATCAATAACATAACGTTTCTTGCCATTATTTTATTTATTACATAGCATGCTCTTTACTTTCAATTGAGATGGCAACTTTTACCATGGGGCTTCATGAATAAATTATTTGTGACGGTTCTTTTTGAATGATCATGTTCGCAGAAGTAAAACAAAAAAAACCATTCTGTTACAGACAACACTTGTTTTTTAGAAGATGTGTAGCACACAAGTTGTATATGGGTCTTTGTGTGTGTGTGTTTTTTTTTTTTTTTTGCCATTTAGGAGTATGACAGCCTCAGTCCTCAATCATTTTCATCATGAAAATTCACTTTTGTTTTGAATGAAAGTCAGGTTTGAAATGACATGAGGGTAAGTAAATACTAACAGAATTTCCATTTTTCGGATGAACTATCCCTTTAACAGTTGTGTTTGTGAATTGTTGTTGTTTTGTTCATTCTCTGATGACTGAATCATTGAAGGGAAACCAGCAAGACTTCTTCAAAGACCATGTTTGCCAGACACTTTCAATCCATTCCCTGTGTCAGAACCACTGGAAGGGCTTCAATTAAGTCTTTTGTTCTCTGGTAACTGAGTACTTGTTAGATTCCATCATCATCCTGCTGAGAAACCCATCTTTCTCCTTCATCACAGAGGCCACATATCGGTTTTTAACTCGATGCTGTTCATACACGTTCTTCGGTTACCTACACTGTCATCTCCGTTTCCATGATGTGGCTTGATTTGGAGCCAAACAACAGCTGATGTTCCAGGTGTGATCATAAAACAATAGTATCACTGCAGAAAAAAAGGACATCAGGAGCATTGTCTTAAATTACTAATGTGGGTAGTAAATAAAAACCATAAAAATATCTAGTGCTAAATTGTGGGGAGTAGAAGCAGAGACCAGTGTGTCAGTGAAGCTTTCAGAAGATGTGGAGAAATAAGTATTACAAATTCTATCCATATCAAGATGTTTGTGTCACCGGGAGTCTTTTCCTGAGAAGCTGCAGTGCTAGGTGAACTCAAAATATTTAGAGCTCTTTAAGGATGATAAAAGGGACGTTTTAAAGGTTTAGGCTTACAAGGTCAATAGAGGGCTCGTAAATTGTCATTACGTCTCCTTAACTCAAAGAATGTTTTATGGTGAAGTGGAAAAGTGTTTCCAATCTTAAAGGGATATCCTCGCCCAAAATAATGTCTGTTATCATTTACTCACCCTAATGTCATTCCATGGGATTCAAGCGAATAGTGACCTGGAGCTTTGAAGCAATAAAAAGGACAAAAATCACCCTGAAAGTAGCATAAAAGTGGTCCATTTGATTCATGCACTATTTTCCAAGTGTTCCGAAGTCATATGGTAGCTTTTTTTAATTGAAAGTATTCATAAAAAATCGTCAAAAACAGAAACACTGTGATTTTCGTATTGTCTATATACTATTGTCAGATTTATGAACATTTTGAATTAGCTTTTATGTTTTATTTTTTCATTTAGATTTTAGTTTTAGTAATTTGTTGCAGTTCTGTAATCATTATTATTGTTATTTTTAATAGTTTATTGAGCTTTTAATTTGTTTTCATTTCAGTAATTTTAGTACTTCAAAGTATTTCAATTTAAACTTAAATGTATTTCTTAAATCATTCTCTTCTTTTGTGTGTCACAAGTTATACAGTATTCAAGTGAAAGTTAAGAATTAATGATAATAAAAGGCATTTTAATGGATTCACTTTTTACTGAAAACACCAGGACTACCAGGAGCAATAAATGTCATGATTACATGTTTGTTATATAGCCATCCCAGGTTTGACGTGTACGAATATGCTTGTGTTTTACCAAATGTGTTGTGGTAATTGCAGTTATGGTGTAGCTCACCTTCGCTGAGTGTCTTCAGGTTCAGGTGTACTCTAAAGTTGTGTGTCTTTCTCCTAACCTCTGATACACATGCAGAACTGGGTTGCTTCTGACCCAGAATCTGTGCTGGTGGAACTCATTGCTGATGTCCCCAGGAGTGTCAGCACCGGCTGCTCTAGTTCTTCAAAATAAGGCCATTTTCTTCGGTTTCACTCCAAGCATCTGCAATGCAAGTTGTTGAGAATTAGGACTTTGAAGGATAAGATCGTTGGCATGCTTGCTCATTAAAAAGTCTCCAATGTGTTTGCGTGTTTTCCAAAGGTCTGTTTAATGTTTTTTGTGAAATCCAGCTCTCGTTTAATTCACTTCCTTCCACAATGTGGTTTAGTTCTTTTCTAATTTAATGAACATAAGTGAAATCTTGTGATCCCCTTGTTTGTTTAGGACTTTGGGGAGCAACATCTTGCCTTCTGCCCAGTGACAAGTGATGACCTATTTTCCTCAGTCTCCAAACCTCATTATACCATTATCATTATATTAGTTGAAACTGGTCTTAGAAAGACAATATTATCGTTTATCGCGATAATTTCTTGGACAATTTATCGTCCAGCAAAATGTGTTATCGTGACAGGCCGAGCTCTCTGCCGAAATTAAGAGGAAAGGCATTGCTAACACTGTGTCCAGATGCGATGGACTACACTGATAACTCATGAATTCTGTTTGTTTTAACCAGCCATGATGAGCTGTAGGACATTTTGTTTATAACTAGGCTTATACTGTATTTCTGTAGCATCACACTGGGAAGCCCCGCCCATGGTGGAATCTTATTGGCCAACTCCTGCTCTGCAGAACTGTACATCAAATATTAAATATGTCCTGAGTGACTGTGATTTCAGTTTCATTGTGGAAGACTGTGCCTGTTAAAGACATGGTGTTGTACAAACTTATGTTGTATTGAATAAATTGACATCAAAACAAATGAGGTTGTGATGAAATTATATATAAATGGCCATCATTTACTCAGTCCCATTTTGTATATAATGCATCTCTTCTTCAGATCACAATGGGATATTATAGACAGAATGTCCAAGCATCGGTTTTCCATCAATGATGTGCAAATGCAATGCAATAAGCAAAAAAATACAAAATAAAAATAAATAAATATAAATAATAATAATAAATAAATATAAACATGAATATAACATGATAAATAGTTTTTCTTTTTGCTTTTAGATCTTTATGGAAGTTGACTTGTGTAAATCACCACCCACTTTTATTGTGTTAAAAAGAGCAGCTTGGACATTCTGCCTAACATCTTATTTATGTTTTGTGGGGTAAAGAAAATGACATAGGGTTGAAAAAAAAAAAAATTGGGCCAACTCTTCTTGACCAGGTTCTCTAGAGGCCAACGTAGCACTTGGTTTTGTGTCTAGTTGTTCTGGTAATACAGTGTGCTTATTGAACAGGGTGGAGATGGTTGAAACTTGTACAAACAGTACTGCCTCTAATTAAGTGAAAAAATATTCAGAATGGGCGATGCTGCAGTTATTATAAGTTAAAATAAGTTTCCAGTACTCTTCTTTTACTGGCCCCACCATGTTGGTTTGACTAAGACTCTTGTGAAGAACCTGGCTTTGTGTGACAGGCCTGGTCTGGTTCAGGGTGAGCAGGCAGGGATTATGTGTGTTACAGCATGACCTGCTTTGCTTCATGTTTAAAGGCACATACCTAAAAGACAACAAAATGTCATGTTTCTCACAAACAGACAACAGGTCATCTTGTTCAGGCATGTTTAAATGGTAGAGGAAGATTCCCTGCTGCTGTTCTTTGCTCTTCAGCCAAGTTAAGTCCACAGGTCCTGTTCAGTAGAGCTGTATGCTTTTACATGAATACAAAAAGGATTCAGGTAATGTTCAACCTGAAATCTTTCAAACCTTAAAAGTAAGCACTTTTTTATATAATTATATTGTATAATTTGTTTTATTTTGTTAAATATATATTTTTTGTTTTACTTTATTTATTTATATTGAATATTTTATTTAACTTAGCATTATTTATTAATTAAAACAGTATTTATTTTTTATTATATTTCTTAAAATAAATATTTCTAAAAATAATCAAGTATGTGTTAAAATTTTGCATCTTAAAAGGTATTTTAAGACATACACGTTTTTTCCTAAATAAAACGCATTTTTGAAAATGTTTAAAGGAGCACTATTGCAGTGTTATACAAAGTTCATCTTAGTCAACCAAACTATTTAAAGTAGCCATTGACTTCCATAGCATTTTTATTCATACAATGAAAGTCAGTGGCTACCGTCTGTTTGGTTACCCACATTCTTCAAAATATCTTCTTGTGTTTTCAACAGAATAAAGAAACTCATACAGATTTGGAACAACATGAGGGTAAACAAACAATGACAGAATTTTCATTTTTGGTTTTAACTGTTCCTTAAAACCATCATTGCCAAACCTGTTTTTTTTTGTTTGTTTGTTTTTTTATGCTACATTGTGAGGCAGTCTCACCAACATCACATGACATTTCTTGACCGTAAACATGACTAGCTGAAGGCTGATTGTCTTACTCAGCAGATGGGGGTGGCATACTTGCCTCACCTCTGTTTATCACCACACCTGTTAATATATCATTTGCTAATTGATATTGTATTGCATTCATCTAATAATTTGGGTGTATAGAGGTGTGAACATGATGTGTTTTGAGTTGCCCATATGCAGGCTTTAAACATGTAAGAGGATAACTGGATTGAGCAACACATTTTGATAGTAAGCAGGGTATGTCTGGTTCAGTTCTCTTTCCCTCAACAGTCACATGGTTATTTCTTCATCTCAGTGTTTCTCTCATTGCTCAATCAGAAACATGCGGCCTGGTTTGACACAGGAAATGCAAGTGCTAATGGACTTCCCGCCACAGTTTCTCTTTATACATTCAAGCTTACCACAATCATGGGATGTTTCAGGCTTTATAAAAAATGCAGGGAAGTATGGGGAATACTGGTGCTGGTGTTTCACATGGATGGCTTTTGTAATGTGATCATGCCATGCCACATAACTGAACGAGAAACCTCTGATCCCCTCATCTGCGCAGCCTTTTATTGGCTCTTAGCGATCAGGATAACACAGCATGACTGAGACTTTAGCAGGCCTTTCCCAGCACGAGAACACCAGGGCGCATGAGATTACTGCGGTAAGGTTTCACCGTCAAAAAGAACAGCACACATCTGGGATCAACAAGTTAAACCAGAGTTGTTAACCTTCAGATTCCAGTAATCTGGCGTAAGCATGATTCCAGCTTTCACGACAGCTGCAGTACAGCAGAGAGTTCAAAGATCCATCATTTGGCGCCATTTGAGGTCTTTTGAAAGTTCATCATAAACTTTTAAAGCACGGTCCTTAACTTAGACTTCAACTGATTCTGGTGTGTTTTTTTTTAACAGTACCAATGGGCAATTTAGTGTAATGATGATAATGCCAACTGCTCTCCAGATAGCAGGAACAAGCTTGGGTCAACATCATGGCCTTGGAATGCACTTTGGAAAAAGGCTTGTAAACCTATGAGACCAGAACAGAGTGAATTGCTTACTGTCTAAATAGGCAATTCTAGAGGCCAACAATACTTAGTTTTTTGTGTGTGTATGCTAGGCTATGTTTACAGTATGAATAGAATCCATTTGTGCTACATCCATCATGTTGACTTTGTCATGTGACCTATCAGTGGCAGTTGTGTCTCTTCACTGCCATTCACAACTCCTCTCCTGTGGCATCATGGGAAATGCTTTTGGATTATCACAGAATGTGCTCTGTTACCAGCAAAAGTTTTTAATTCTTACACATTTTGATGATTAAATAATCTTCACAAATTACATCCCGGCAAACACTGTAGACCCATTTAGCCACTTGTATTATTAGATTTTATGAGTATTAAAGGGTTAGTTCACCCAAAAATTAAAATTATGTAATTGACACCCTCATGTTGTTCCAAACCCATAAAAACCTTCCATTCATCTTTGGAACACAGTTTAAGTTATTTTAGATTTAGTCCGAGAGCTGTTGTGTATGCGTTCACGCCACTGCTGATGTTCGACACTGCTGATGTGTTTCCTGGTGCGCCCTATAACAAAGATAACACGTCAGCAGCGTCACTGCATTGTTGTGAATGCGCTCACAACAGATCCGGAAGAGAAGACAATGCTGAATAAAGTTGTAATTTCTGTTATTTTTGGACAAAAATGTATTTTTGAAGCTTCAACAAATTCTAACTGACCCTCTGATGTCACATGGACTACTTTGATGATGTTTTTCTTACCTTTCTGGACATGGACAGTAGACCGTACACACAGATTCAATGGAGGGACTAAGAGCTCTCGGACTAGATCTAAAATATCTTAAACTGTGTTACGAGGATGAACGGAGGTCTTACGGGTTTGGAACGACATGAGGGTGAGTTATTAATGACATAATTTTAATTTTTGGGTGAACTGACACTTTAATGTTGTAAAATACTTTTAACCATTCAGGCATTTAACCAAAAAACAATTGTCTTCAGGTCAGGATGACAGAACTCAAAATGTAAAAATGCCAACTTGTTTCTTGGTTTAATGACTCCTTCCGGTGACACTATTGAGAAGATGAAAGATGGATGCATACAACAATACAACCACAGAAAGATGGACGCATACAACCACAAATTGAACAGATTGTACTTCTGTTGGTGCTTGTAATTCCTCTCAGATTAGAAATGGTGTGTAGCCTACTTTGACTAAACTCTCTATGGTAGCTCAATTTTAAAACTATTCCCTTGTTCTTATGAGTGAGAGTGATGCTTTTTTCTGAGGTCTAGTAGTAGAAGATTACAGGACTGTGAGTGATCAAGAACGGTCCATGAGCGGCTGATCTGATGATACCACAGGTAATTAGAAGCTTGGTAAGGGTGAGTAGAGCCCTTCTCCAAGCATTTAATTTGAGATATGACGGGGTCTCAAAGCTGGGAGAACTGGATCTGTGGTTTCTGTGGAAATAGCACATTTGATATTTGCCATGTGTGAGTGTAATTGGTGGGCTGAGACAGCAAAATGCATGCAAAGTTTTTCTTAGAGTTTGATATGTCAGATATAACAATGTTTTTTATAATGATATCTGATTATGAAACCATTAAATAGATATTTATTTAATGACACGTTCACAATGATGGCACAACTTAATTTTAAATTAAACTTAAGGGGTCACTTTATTTTAAGGTCCAATTCTCCCATTAGTTATTACTTTTGCCCATAGACTGTATAAAAACACGACTTTTTATACACAGCGACTTTGTTTCCCTGACGTTACCCATAGGTTTCTGAAAAGCGTTTTTTGAAGCTCAAAGTTAGCGGAGCCAGCCATCGCCATCTTGACAGCGCATCACTGCGTGTCACTCCTGGATAATCAAAAATGGGCAAAGAGAAACCACGCCTACCGAGCTCGACGGTGGTGACACCACCGGCAATCCACCTGTCACTCAAGTGACCACGGCCTTAATTAAACAGAACTTTATGACTTAATATAATTTAAACGGATGAGTTATAAAGAAAATTCACCTCCTCACAGTTGTCATGAAGGGCAAAATTAGCTATATAGACCAAAACCACGTTTTGTACCAGGCTGTAAACATTTTTTTTTTCAGCCGTAAAGTTGGGCAATTTAACATGGGGAGTCTATAGCCCCTTTCACACTGCACGTCGGACCCGCAATACTCCCGTAACATTGCCTGGTCGCCTTCTGTGTGAAAGCAACCACGTCCCGGAATTGATTACCGAATTGAACCCGGGTCGGGGACCTAGTAACATTGCGGTAATCGATCCGGAACTAGCGCTGTGTGAACAAAAGCCAGATCTAATTCCGTATCGAAGTGATGACGCGCGTTATCGCGTGACTCTTTTAACGGCTGTTTTGAAGGAAGATCAACATTCGCGACGAAAACATATGTGCAAACTGTAATGAAGCAGAGATCAGTTAGTTCCTCACTTTCCGCGCTGACGCCGAGATCGTTTGCTTGCTTCAGTGAAAGTATAACGTGCCAAGCGTTGTCGACTCGTACATTACACGTCACGCGCTGATGTCACGTGTCGTTACGGGATCTTCAAGGGTTGTGTGTGAAAGCACCCACATATACCGGGTCATCACTGGCAGTGTGAAAGTGCCGAATCTAGCGACCAGGGAACAATTACAGGAACACTTTACCCCTGTATTTGCCGGAATGGCAGTGTGAAAGGGGCTCAAGACACTGACTCCCTTTTGGAGCCAGCCTCTAGCGGCCAGTCGATGAATTGCAGTTTTAGTCACTTCCATGTTGGTTTCACGAAAGAGACTGGAAGTCTGCTTCTTGCTTGTGCCTCAATAAACACCTAATTTTCTGCTTATTAATGTAGTTAGTTAGGTACTTAGTAAGATAGTTGTTGAATTTAGGTATTGGAAGGATAAGGGCTATAGAATATGGTCATGTAGAATATGTGCTTTATATAAACAGCCAATATGTTAACAATAGGCATGCAAATAAGCAACTAGCTATTGTGAGAATTGCTCCCTATACTAAAGTGTTACCACACTAAGTAGTTGCCAAAGAAACATTTTTTAACTTTCTTTTAGTTTAACTTACACAATAAAACTTAAATAAAAATTAATAAAAAAACTATACAATGGAAAATATTATAATAAAAACTAATCCAAAACTTTAATAAAAATATAATAGTATTTCAATTATACTAAAATAACTCTGATGAATATTTGCTTGGTGTGAATAGCACTTGATTAGCCATCCTTTTCACATTTTCATTTCACATTTGGTGTGAATAGCCCTTCTGGACACACATTTAAATGGTTTTACCACCTTAATATGAATTATATTACTCCCGGAGGTCACAAGGGAATATCAGACAGGGCAGAAAAGGGTTTGTGCACAGCACCATCAGATAACTCTGATTCAGCTTACTTACATGCGGAAACTACTCCATAACAGAGAAACAGAACAAGTCCTCTGTGTCTGCACAGCTGCGGCCCAGACGTGGCATTGTGCTGCAGGCGTGCGGGGTGTTCAGGAGATGTCTATCTAGAGAGGAGATGGAGATCTCGTTCTGGCTTTGACGGCATGTCTCCGAGCTTGTTCGGCAGCAGATTTGGCAGGACATGCCACAGATTTTGGCAGCGAATTGTGCATTGTAGGAACTGAGCTAAATGGTCCATTTTGTTACACTAAGCAGTCTGTGGTGCATGTTACTATTTTTAGTGTCTGTCAAAAGTGTCTATTGAAAATTAGGTGTTCCGTGTACGTCAATTCAGTAGGCCACAGCTCTTTAAACCTAACTTGCAATAGAAACTTGGCTGTGTCTGGTAGAAATTTTCAATTACAGGGCTGCGATTATACTAAATCACATGTTCTTTTTTACAAGGTACAATGACGTCATCATCACTTGTCTGAGACAGCAATCCAGCTGTTGTTTGAGGTAATCATGATGATGTGTTGTGTGGTCATTGAAAACAGTGTAGTCGACCATGTCGGTCACATAAAATGTATTGTGATGTGGTTTTGCAACCAGAGCCACCCCGGGACAGAGACCTCACCCTCAGCATCACACAGCGATGGAGCTCAGAGGCATGAACAGACCTGCCAATACATCTAGTACAAGTTGCCCTTCTTTTGGTTGGCTGATTTAAGCAGATTTGCAAACAAATCCATTTTATAGCCACAATAAGAGATAATCATAATCTAAAGTATCTTAAAAGGGGCAGCTTCCTACTTATTTCAGTGACCTTGATTTATTGTTTGATGATTGTTTATTTAGACGTTATAGTCATCTATGGTTAGGATGCACAATATAATGGAGCTGTATTGGTTATTATAATTATATATATATCTTAAATCTTTCATATTTATTAGAAATTTTACAATACATTTTAATAACATAAAATGTTACATTTAATTTAAATTTTTTATAAAATTAATCTGTAAAAATCTTAAAATGAAAATGAAATCCAATTTCTCAGTGTTATTTTAATATAATCTAAATATAAAAAAATTGTAATTCATGTTTTGAATTCTCTTTTATTTTTAGATTTTCAGGTTGTATTTTCATTTTAGTTCTTTTTAGTAATGTAGTATGTGGTTTTGTCTTTTTTATTTATTTTGTTTAAAAAAAATATTTCAAATAGTTTTTATTGCATTTCTTTATTTTATGTTAATTAGTAATTTAGTAAAAAAAAAAAGAAAATAGACTGCGCCATAGACCAGCTCTGGTTTTGTTTTTTCTTTGTTATTGAAAGAGCGTACACGGTGCTTATTAAACACAGGGATGCACAGCAGCACACAAACATGCCAAATATGAAAAATGTAAGGATTGCAATGCAATATATATATATATATATATATATATATATATATATATATATATATATATATATATATATATATAAATGCCTACATGTCATAATGGATAGTCATCGCATGTATCAGAATTAGGCTATATATTTATCAGTTTCATCTCAGAGATGCGTTTTGTCTTGGCGCTTGTCAAATTCCACCGTGTAAATAGCAAATCCGTCATGAGTGCCACTGGCCTTTAAAGGGAATGGAAGATGAGACTCTGACTGGTTTATTGCATGTTACGCCCAAAAAACACCCATTACTCATTAAGAGAATAGGGAAAACCCATTTAGACCATGTGCCCGGGGCGCGCCAACCGTTTTTCCGTCGTTAAAATAGCAAAAGTGGATTTGGACACGTCCTGAGTGTACCTGCGCCATCTGCTTTACAATTTGCATTTAGATCGTTAAATTAGGGCCCTTAATTTCAAATGCAAATCAAGTGTAATTTATTTACCCAGATAAAAATAGGAGTTTTTCTGTACCAAACTTTTTGAAATTGATGAGTCTGTTGATATTTGTGTTGGCTAAAACATTATTAGTTTACAAATGTAATGATTTCATCTTAAAATATCAGCTGGATAATAATGTCTATAGCGCTTCCTCATAAAAGATCTGCACCCTGCTCCACAACCCTATTAACTTCCAGCCTAATAGCCCACCCTCTCCTCTTCATAGCCATAAGCTTTCTTCCAGTTTCTCTCGTGGCTATTCCAGTGGGAATGGGGCTCGTCTGTTTTTGCAGCTGCTGGCAGTGCTTTTGAGAAGGAAGCAGATGCCTGTCATGTTACCGTGTGGTTGATTAAACAGGTGTACTGTTTTTAGCTGTTAGCATATTCCTTACACATTGTTAGTTATTAAACAAGCCCTATGAAGTGAAAAATAAACACAAGAGTAAAAGCTTTGCCGGAGGGACCAGATATGATCATTTACAGTAGGCTGTCTACACTTCCGAAGCCATGGACCTCTGTAAGGAATATTGTTTGTGTTTATACTTTCCAGGCTACAACTGCATGTCGTTCTGAACTTCAACTGTCAAGCTTAACTACCATAAACACAGAACCAGGACAGGCAGGAAGAGCAAACGCTCTTAATTATCAGTTGATTGACAACTACCACACTTGTTCCACTGTGTTCAGGCTGTCATCGCTTGATTACCGAGGGTCGGCAGAGGTTGTTGGGACGTTCAGACAAGCTTTCCACAAACTCCACGGGAGGGTAGCTTCAGTGTTTTGTTCCCTGCTCTCCACAGTTAGTATGTCAGCAGCTGTCACATAGTCTCCTGTGCCAAAAAACCAACAATAGTTATTACACCCTTACCATCAGACATAAATCCAATTTTCTGCTGCTTGAAGCTTCTAGCATTAAGACCATTAGTCCATTCAAAGACGGGCGAAGTTGAGTTGTTTAGTTGTTTCACTGAATTGTATCAATAAGCTTTACATTTCCTGGAGGTCTCTGCAATGCATATTTGATATATTAAAATTTAGTAAGTAGTAAGTCTCTTATGTCCACCAAGGCTGCATTTAATAAAATCAAGTAAAAACAGTAATGTTGTGAAATATTATTACAATTTTAAATAACTGTCTTTTTTCTATTTTAATATATTTTAGATGTAATTTATTCCTGTGGTGTCAAAGCTGAATTTTCAGCTGTAATTAATCCAGTCTTCAGAATTACATGATCCTTCAGAAATCATACTAATATGCTGATTAATATTTTAATATATATATTTTTTAAACTAATAAATTCATAACAATATATTTTTCCCCCCGTACCTAGTACACCACAGCCCGGGGGCCCAAGATACTTACATGCAAGTTGTTAATGCTAGTCAGTGGCAGGTGGTATTTGGGGGAGGGGACATTGTCATTCTAGCTTTTTGCTGGACAAACATTTCTCCACAAGTTGGTCTCTTTGGTCTCAACAAACTGATTGATCGATCATGTGCTTCTTTATTCTCTTAGAGGTCTTTTTTTTTGGTCTCTATGCTTTTTTTGGCTTTGGGCTAGGCATCTGCTAACACAGTCTCTACAAAAGAGTTAAGATGATAATTAGCCTGCTTAAACCACAGATTCAGACTCTTTCACTCTCTAAGGGATAGTTCATCCAGAAATGAAATACTCTATGATTAACTCACCCTCAATCCATCCTAGGTATATATGTCTTTATTTTATAAACGGATACAATCAAAGTTATATGAAAAAAAAATATCCTGGCTCTTTTTTAAACTATAATTTCTAGCTGTGCCTACGTCCTATATCATACACTGGAATACCACTTTCTCATGAACACGCATATGATAGTTTGCAGAAGCTAGAGATTAAATGGTCTATAACGTTTTAAATATGGATATTATTCTTACACAAATGCATCAACTCACTTTACAAGGCCTTTATTAACTCTCCAGAGCTGTGTGGGACAATTTTTATGATGGATGGATGCACTTGTTTGGACTTCAAAATCTCAACAGCCATTCACTGCCATTTTTGTAATATCACTTTATTGTATTTGTCTGAAAGATGAAAGTCATAAACAACTAGGATGGATTGAGAGGGAGAAATTAAAATCTTTGGATGTACTATCCCTTTAAGTGGCCCTCAACATACACACACACATACAAAAACAAACACATAGTTTACTTTGGTAAACGTGGGGACATTCCATAGATTCTATTGTTTTTGTATCTAGCCTCAACAGAAAACTTTCAGCATTTTTAGAATTAAAAGAGCTGCGCATTTAGAAAATTTTTATAAATGAGGATAATCCAAAAGGTTTTGTCAGATATAGCTCACTTCTAGGTACAAAATATGGTTATGTACACACACACAAATACCAGTGAACACACACACCTGGGTTGTCCATTTAACAGCCTTTCTCTAAACAGACTGTAAACAGTGCTGCAGCAGAACATAAGGCGAGAGAGAAAGCAGGGAAAGAAGTGAAGAGCAGTGGGCGGAGTCTAACTCTGCCTGTATCCTATGAGAGACCTGGGTAATGAAAAGAGGTGTGGCTTGTGGATAGTAACATCTGTGCCTGTGTCCTCAGAGAGAGAGAGAGAGAGAGAGAGAGGAAAAGACAAGGGGGCGCGTTTGTATGAGATGGTCTGTTGAACAGCAGGGAGACGCTGCATGGTTTTACCGGTCAGTCGATGAGGATCGCTCACGCCGGCTCTCAAATATGGAAGCATTCTGGGAATGATCTACGGCACATTTATGTTCAGAATGACTGAAGTGACATCCTTGAATTTACATTCTTCTCAAGCCTTTTAGAGAAGATCCTTTGGGCTTCTGGAGCCAGTCTTGTTTCCTCTTAATGGATGTAACATTAAACGGACCGTAAGCAAAGGCATAAAGGGTAAGTAAACACAAGCAGAGGCTTTTCCATCTCATAACATTCTGAATGAACGTTTGTGGTGCATTTTTCCGGTGTTGTTCTTTAGCTGTGAGAGCAGCTGAGCTGTTTTAATAATTCGTAAAGCCATGAAGGGCAGGTGTGCGTTGTCTCACTGACTGCTGTGGACGTGTTCAGCTCTGCAGTGTGTCCGCTGAGTGACAAGACATGCGGCTTTCCTTTAATCATCCGAATTATGCATACAAATATAAAATGAGAGTATTAAACGCATTGCAGGCATCCATTTTAATATGACTGGACTGGGTGAGCAGAGATCACCTTGAAAGCAAACTGCTTTCACAAATGGATGAGTCTTTCCTGGCTGTATTCCTTATCTTGACCATTTTCTTGGTTGCATTTATTCTCATTGGATGTGCTTAAAGGAGAACAAGTTGTTTGGTTGCTTAACTCCAGCATGAGTGATTATTTTCACGGTATCTTTCATGCTCTGAGGTGTCATATTGAGTTAGCTTATGGTCTTTTGGTTCAAAATGTTGCTGTCACATCTGTTTGAAGCCCTACCCCACCCTCAGAGGTATCTGGGTTAAGATTGAGGCAGTTGCAGGTTCAAAGCAGTAGCTTCTGAGGCTTTATCTCTCTCTTTCTTGTTCTCTATTATACCTTTTTATTCTTTGATATGTTGCTGTCTTTCAGCTGTAGAGCTCTAGATGGTGTCGTTCATAATTAATGTAAATATTCGGGCTGATATCAAGGGAGAATTCTGCTGACCTATCAAATGTCTCATAGGCTAATGCTTAATTTAAATATTAAATGGTTTTTAATAAGAGGGGGTGGCTCACCTTCTGGATTGCATGATTTAAATTACGCTGACAGATTCTCATTTCACTGTGTCATCTGAATATTGAAGAAGCAAGTTAATTATTATTTTATTTATTTATTTACTGTGGTTGCCCTTGGATAAGTGCAAAAAAAGAGGGTTGAATGCTGGTTGAAGATACATGTGCTGGTTGCCAAGGCAACAGCAGTGCAAGGGAGGGACTGACAGCACCCTCAATGCAACGACTTTGCTACCCTTTTGCCATGTAATGCTTTCACATCACTGAATTTATATGTTTTGTCTGTGTTTTGTTATATTTGTGCAATTTTAAATGATTTAGTTTATATGCATGGAGAAAGATGGATCGTATGTAAAGTGTATAAAACCTATTTTCTCACCATAGCTCATTACCCTTTGTACTTCAGCAAAATTGGCATTTCGTGAGGATGTCTCTAGCCTCGGGGGAAGTATAGGATCAAGTTAGCATATGCAGTGGTCAAAGGAGTCAGCGTGCCGCCATACATCTGAGTCAGGTGTCATTTCCTGTCAGTCGAGGTCTCTGAGCTCACCGATATCTCTCCACTGAACTCCTTCCATCTTTTATTCACGGCCAACACAACTATTGTGGCCCCCAGGCCGAGGCAGATTCAGACTGCCATCTGCAAGCCTGCCTGCTGCGTTTGAGCTAAATGTGGGCTACACTGACTCATTATTTAAGAGCTTTAGCTGTTTAACCCAGAAGAGTGCATTAAAAAGTCAAATCTGGCCTATGCAGATAATCTGCACCATTTCAAATTTTAATTCGAAGTTTTTTTAATATATATAATTTAGATAATTTAATATATTTTATAAATGTTTTATATAATTATAATTTATAATTTTTTTATGTCAGCTTAATTTTAATAACATAAAAGGATTTTAATAGTTTTAGTTTTAGTTAAAGGTAAAAACACTGCCGATGAACTAAGTGGCTGATATTAAAATATTATTCTAATTTCTCTTAATAAATAAACTTAAAAAATAAACTTAAATATATTTTTTTTAAAGTGGAAATTAATCATCACAACAATTTTAATGTAAAGTAACAAAAGGATAAATATTTTGACATTCGCTAATGATTACATTGTGCAGTTATTAGGGGGCCTAATTATTAGGGGTTTAACAATTAACTTCAGGTGAACATTAGCGACATCAAAGGTCATCTAAATTGTTAACATGGGAAATTTATATATTTAAAATATAATTAATCCAAAAACAACTAAAAGAAAAATTCTAATATTGACCAATAACCAGTATTTTGCATCCTTGTGAAAAATAAATGTCTACATTTAAAATAACACGATCTAGATGCTAGTTAATTGAGTTTAACTGGTTGAACATGGGGGATGGGGTTGGGTTTGTGTCAGGGCCAGGCTAGGATAATGAACCCTTGATAAAATGATCACCATTCTGTTAAACCCAGTTTGGCCTGGCCTCTCAGATGGGAGTGTCAGTGTGGAGAGGAATGCTCATGCTTTTGACCGTTGTGTGTGTGCTTGTGTATGCAGTTTGTGCAAGTGTCGAGAGGGGGGATGGTGGTCATATTGTCTGCAGAACATGTTTGACAGGCTGTCTGCAAGGGGGAGCAGCTATTCAAACCTCTTCATCTTCTCCTCCTGTTTTTCCTTCTAAATTACCCCTGACAGGAGGGAGTGTGGAATCTGAACCCCAGCTTTGGGTTCACGTTGTAGGAATCTCTGCCTGGCTCGTGCCGTGAAGCTCACTATGGCCTTCCATCCAGATAGTGTGTTCCTTAAAACATGAGGGGGAGACCTAGCTGTTAGCTTGATAGCTTCCACCACCCTCATGATTAATGAAGGGCTTTTCTCACAAACGTAGTGTTACTCACCACCTCTTTCGAAAGCTTCAGTCTATATCTCACTCTCCAGGTCGAGTCCTCATGTTGGGAAGCATTCAATGGTTCCCCAGTGCTCCTCTCCACAATGTTGATTTATGAAGCTATTTTAAGTGCAAGCATTATGAACTTATCGGTGTGTGAAATGTGTGCTGGCCCCGTCCCAATTGACACACTTGATGTGGAGTGGCCCTGTGGTCTTTGCTTTTACACATTCATGAAATCCACAAGACCATAGACTGTCCTATTTGTCATGATAGGTTTGAGAAGGGTTCTCCTTTTAGACCTTTTGTTAACTTTTGTGGACTTCATAGTGGAATATTACCCAACAATCCTGGTGAAGGACAGTGAGGACTAATGTTCTCATTTGGGACACGTGCATTATTTCTCAAGCTTCAGGCTAGGTTTGTCCCTTTTTTCTTTTAATTGAGAGTTTGTTCTGCTATCATCAGTATTGATTGACAATAAAACCTGTTTTTATCAACTAGGCATCAAATGTAGACTTAGAAGATGAAGTAAGGGGTTGACACTGTGATTTGGGATATGTCCATTATTTGTCGATTTCTAGGCAAGGATCGACCCCTTCTTTGTGTCCATTGAGAGTTTTGTTCTAGTATCAGTATTGACTGACCTTAAGAGCTGGCTTCATCATCCAGGCGTCAAGTGTAGACCTGGAAAATGGCAAGGGCTAATGATGTCATTTGGTACGTGTCGATTATGTTTTTATTTATAATGTTAGGTTTGACCCCTTTTCATTTGATTGCAATTTTTTTCCTTGTATCAGTTTTCATTGATCTTTGTGAATGGCTTGGGGTTGACATTGTCATTTGGGACACATACATATTTCTTGATTTCTAGACTAGATTTGATCCCTTTTCCTTTATTTTTATATCAGTATTTACAGACTATATAAACGAGTTTCATCAACTAGGCATTAAGTGTAGACTTAGAAGATGGCGAGGGATTATGTCTGTTTGGGATATATCTGTTTTTTTTTTTTCTAGGGTAGGTTTGACCCCTTTTCTTTCAATTCAAAGTTTTGTCCTGGTATCAGTATTTACTGACCATAAACATTTTATCAACCAGGCATCATGTTTGCTGCTCAATAATATCAGTGCGTGGTGGCCATTACTTAACAACTTTTCACACAGACATTGATTTGCAGCACCAAATTGACTGGAAGTTATTTGTAGTGACATGAACAACATCAGTTGATGATGCCACAAAATTGAGCAGAGGATAACCTTATGCAAATAAACATTGAATGCAACAACTATCAATGGGAACGAGAGAGAAATTGAGTAGGAATGTAACACAGTGACTCTGTGACCTTTGTGAATTAATACCTCTGTGTAAACACTTTTTGGTTGTAGAATTGCATTCATTTTAAATGTTTCAGACAAGTGAAATGGTGTGCTTGCAGCCATAAAACGGATTAACACATGGCCTGTACATGTGTAGTAAAAAGCCGCTACCACTGAATGCCCTGTTGTCAGCTTTCTGAGAGAAAATCTGATTTGGCAGTCACTCCTAGAATGGTCCCAGGCCACTGCGTTATAATAACATTTGCACCCCAGGAACGCTCTTGTTGACTCTACGTTGGATACAGTCATGTACAGAATCAAAGCAACCAATTTAAACATAGACCACTGAGTTATTTTGTTTAATTTCATTTTATTAAAAGAAATGTCATTTGTGGAAAGCACTGTTGGAATAGGGATTGAACTACCGTTGTGTCAGTGAAGCAATTGTGTGAGTCTGTATTATTATTATTATTATTATTTTTTTTTTTTTTTATATATATATATAATTTAATTGTAAATAAGGTCAGACACTGCTGGAGTAGGGATTGCAAGTACTTGCACTGTGGCAGTTTTGGCAGTGTGTAGTTATTATTTACAAGTGCTGTTTTATTTTATTTTATAAAAACAGAGCTGTAAATTGTTTCAGACACTGTCTAGAGATTATAAGAGCTTATTCTGATTTAACTGGATTTTCAATGTAATCGTTGAAAGCTTTTCTTGGTTTGGGATGTTTCCACAGCTCTTATCATTATTAAATAAACTAGGCCAAAAAAGGAACTAATTTCACTTGACTGTGTATGCTGCTGCTAACCTACTAATTGTGGACTACTATTAATTGCATTTATTAAATGCTTAATGGTTTTCCTAGTACTTATACTTGAGTTAGATGAAAGACTGACTCATTGTGGGTTGAATACTCAACAGAGAACACAGCCAGATTAGTAAGTCATTTGTTTTGCTCCACAGCATAGGCCTATATTATAATAAAATGTAATTGGCTTGTATTTGATGCTTGTTATGCAGTTTTAACCTTTTTCTGCACTGAATCCTAAATCTTCCCTATGTAATTTGGGCAACACTCCAGCCAAGTTATCAGATTAAGTGCACTTAGTTTTTGCTGTGTAGGAGCTGAGAAGAGAAATGGAAACATAGATGGAAAGATAGAAAATAGAAGGCTGAAACGGTAGGACAGAAATGGCTTTGTTTGGTAAAGGCCTTCCTGATGGGGTGAGGGGTGTTCAGACTGTCACAGTGGATAAAGTCACCGCCGGTATGTCCTGACACATGGCTCTCAGTCTTTGTGCTTTTGCTTTCATTTCTTTCTTATTCTGATGGCCTGACTGACTGAAAGGATGTTTATGTTGATTTCCAAACCAACACTAGACACTAAATGTCACTGTATCTCCACCCTTTGTCTGCAGGTGTATTGTTACTATAGTTGGTTTACAATGACTTGGGTGTGTGTGTGACCGTCTTTTATGCTCAGAGCAGTATGTAATGAAATATGTGAATGGATACAAACAAATAAGTGGCTTATGGCACACAAACAGCACTTTCTTTTCACTAGATCTGACTGAATGCAGATAAGCTGTTTACAGCTAGATCTTGGGGTTTGGATTCTGTTTTATGTAGATTTATTACAAACTGTATGCACATACAATTGATAAATTAGAGAAAATAATTGTTAATGGCAAAACCGGATAATGATTCCAATATTTATTACAGTTCTGATTAGGCTATCTCATTATTTTCTGTATGAAGCATCTGATTCGCCGTCAGTGTTGTTGTTGTTGCTGATTCACTTACTCACTACTTGTGCATATGGCGCGCAACAGTCTTTGGCATTGTGTTTTTCAAGGAAGATTGACTCATTCTGTGACACAAAAACAACAGAAGCAGTCTAACGAGCGTTGGATTCGAATGCAGACTTGAACCCAGTTACCATTAGCACCCTGAGGACACAGGAAGAGTGACAAAAGGGTGCGTGGTGAGATGGCAGCGGGGTTGAGCAGAACTCGGCTGGCTATGTGTGGAATGTGGCCTGTCAGGACAGGCCCATGGGGAAGATAAACCCTCAGCAGGGCCAGAGGTGAGAGAGTTGAAAGATTAATGCAGTTACTGTATCAATATGAACACCAGTGGGCTTACAGTGGCGATCTACACTAAACTCCTCTGTATAAATCCCTCAACAGTACCCCTCTCCCTTTTTGTTGTTGTGCTTGCAATGATTTTTGCTGCGTCTTTTTCTGACAGTTTTAAATGATTCCATGTTTGTTGCATTAGTGCGCACATCTACTTGATTGTGTCGTGTCATTGTTCAGTACAGCTTATTCAGTCTTTTTACTTATTTAACAATTTTGGTTTCTGAAAATTCAGTGCATCCATACTGAACTATACCTTTACACAGTTATGTGGCTTTGTTTTTTTGTGTGATTTTCAAATAATGTTTTGTTTCAAATCAAAGTTTATGTTGTGGTTTACCTCATACAGTAGGTTGGTTTGGTTTGTGGTTTATAATGAAGACTTGTGCACTCTATTACACTGAACAAATACAGTTACATTTGTACTAATTAAATCTAAAAAACAACATTATTTATATAATCAAGTCAAAAACTATTTATCGTTTGATTTGGTGAATAATTTATTTGAACCTGTTTAAATTAACAAACTGATTCAAACTGCTTACCATTACATCTAAGCACGAGACAGAGAGGGCCGCTTACTAGGAATGTAGCGATTCACTCAACTCACAACCACTATTTTGATTTCACGATTCTATTTGATTCATTATTTTTTTTTTTTTTTTTTTTTTTTACAAAATTACATTTAAGACAAATTATAAATTAAAGATGTCCTTTTATTATTGCTTGGACAAAATGCTGCACTTCTTTGTGAAATTTATATAAAACTCTACAATAATAGACTAATAAAGCGCTTGCATATTATTGCTTGTTTGTTGTTTTTGATTGCTTCTATTTTCCTCATTTGTAAGTCGCTTTGGATAAAAGCATCTGCTACATAACAAAATTTAAATAGAATTTAAATGTAAATAACAAAACTAAATTGAAATTTTAAATCAAGCCCCAAATCAAATAAATAACACAAATAAAATAAATCTCTTCATATAAACAAAATAAGGCTTTGTCTGTGCTCTTTCCATTTAAAATGAGAGGCAACCACTGCATTGTAATCATGATCCAAACAAAGAGGCTGCAAACATGAACAGTTTTTAATCTAAATTAGATTGTATAATTTCAAAATTTGAAGCAAAAACAAATATGATTTGACTTCAGTTTTGCAAAACTATAGATAAAGCATGAAACCGAAACGGCAGACGAGCTGAACGAGACGCAGATTCACTCTTTACCTGTAGGTGGCACATAATTAATTTCCTTGGTTTCCGCTGTAAACAAAGCATTGCTGCACTTATGAACTTTAATATGAATTATACAGAGGCAAGATGAAATTGTATTATTTATTATCTTTACATATTTTAATCTATTTTTAACCGGCATACGGATAATCATTACATCACTGCCACTTAACCCTAGCTGTGTTTGTGTAGCTAGTCTTTTTTCAAAATAGTTAAGCTGTAGTATCACTTTCAGCTTCTCAATCCTGTTTGTTTGAGTGGTGACATCAGTCATGAAATGTGTTTTTCTCACTCTGTCACCTGCACCGGCTTCCCTATTTATCTTCTTTGGACAGGCTCATTTTTCTGGTTGTTCATTTGATATGTTGACATTCTTTCCATTTTGTTTGAAAGTTTAAACATCAGGGTTAATGTTTAAAGAACGTCGTCTGAAGGTGATTAGATTTTTATCATATTTCTTTTTGAGCTCTGTGTTTTAAGGTTACTAAATGGAATGATTAGAATCTACAGACCATTTCTTATTCTCCTGATACTATCTGTGTTTGAAGTCTCAAATGTATCTCAGTAAACACTTACTGCTTGTTCCTGCTCATCTGTCTTCCAGCTAAGTACACCTTGCACCTCTATGGAAATAACAAGGAAGTGATTTACAGTAAGCTCTTGCCCCCTCTGCTTTTGCCTCTCATGTTGCAGACACATACTGTAATGTGTCTATCACAGTTTAAAGGCTTTTGCATCAGCAGTAATTACTTATTGCTTAATCATAATCCGTCTATAAAAGATTAAGCGGCGGCCCCTATGGCAGTCACATGGCGGAGCGGGGGTTTGTTTTTTACTTTATGCAAAGCAGTCAGGTCACATGACCGCCTCTGTTTGTTGTGTCAGCTGAATGAGAAGAAAGGAGAGATTTATAATGTGGGTCAGCAAGTCATAACTTCTCTATGCAATAGTTTCAGTTTGAAATCTGGCCTGTTAAATGGCAATGCGTGAATGTAATAAAACGGAGGGAATAAACTATCATGTTAATAAACTTAAAAAGAGTCTCTTTCTGTTGACAGAACACTAAAATAAACATATTTTATGCATAACACTAAGGTTAGTTTATTTTATTTGATCTCACTAGATTAGCAAGTTGTCAAAATGTAGAAATTTGGGCTGCTTATAAATATGTGCCAAATGTTAAACAGTGATGGAATCAAATATCATTTTAGTATGTATGAGGACAGGTTATAGCCTCTAGGTTACATGCTTAGTGAAATGTTTTGTGGTCTAGTTCTGTGTTTAGTAATCTGGCTTAAGCATCTCTGGCTTAAGTTCTCTGCTAGTTTATGTCAGTTTTATTAATGGAAAATAATGTTGCAATAAACATTTCTTAAGTAGTATTTTTGTAATCTTTTCCAGTAAAACATAAAAAAAAAAGAAGATATTTTTACTCAAATACAAAACATATTTATTGTTAATATATAGTGTATTTCTTTAAACCAAATTATATGTTTATTTAAATTATGAGTGACTGATTGACTCTGTATAAAGAGACTTGTATGTATGCTTGTGTCTGATGACAGTGAGAATATCAGACTTTTTAACAGTTGTTTATTCCGCTTTGGTGAAAATGGAGGTCATTTTTATGTGCAATGAATCCTCATTAATTTCATCATCTCTTACTGTTGCAGTTCCAGCCATAACCACCTTCACTTGCAACGCAGCTCTCCAAACACCATTTTGGAATAAACCACAGCAAAGCTTTCCAAAAACTGGTAAAAACAAAACCAAAGACAGACTTGATGGGCCATATCTGACGCAAAATCCAAAATCCAGCCAGTCCATGTTAACTTACAGTAAACACAGACCACATGGGTTCTGGCACAGAGTGGACTTTCAAAAGGAAAATTGGACATTTGAAATATTTTTTTCATAATATAAAAAATATTGTTTTCATAAATTAAATGTAAAAATATTTCATAATAATTATATTTTTAATTTATAATTTTTTTAGTAATATCTTGATGGTTTTTACAACTTGAGAAGCATAAAAGCAATAAACAATCAAGCAAAAACAAAAACGTATCCCTCATTATTTCTGCATAAAATAAGATAAAAAAATTTAATGGTATGAAAACATAAGCTTAATTAACTTAAAATGATTATAAAAAAATAATATTAAGAAAATTATTAATTTATCAACTTGGATGTTAACAGATTTTTACTGTAATTATTTTAACTGTAAAAAATAGTTGTTTTTGTGTGTGAACACAAATTGTCAGATGGTAGTATTCCTGTTATCAGACACACTGATTACTCACAAGTCATACTGTCTTGATGCTATCCTTATGGTTTAATGCTGTTAAAGGTTATTTTATTATCAGCTTGGACTCCGAGTCAGCCAGAGGTTAGACAGAGAATCTGAACGAGTGTTGTTTGAGTCTCCTCACTGTACTCCAGGGCCACAGGTCTCTGCCACAGGGCACATGTATTGATATCGCACCACAGATAGAAAGGAATGTGTGGCGGCCCGTGATCTTTCGTGGACTGAGGGATGATCTCAGAGTTCACCCAACCAGATCACTCCAGTCGGTATGCAGGATGTCAGTAAGTGCAACCAGACGCTGACTGCTGGGTGAGGCGAGGAACGGCTCAGCTGGATTAGTAAAATGTTGATGGGGTCTGTAAGATTGAAAAGAAGTCTCTTGTGCTCACCAAGGCTGCAAAATAGATTTGTTTTAGCTTTATAAATATATTGACTGTCACTTACTTTATTAATGTCTTCTTACACACAAAAATTGTACTACATCTTGCATGTTTTAGTTAGGTTTTCACAGCTGTTCTCCTAAGGATGAAACATATTACATACAGAACCCATTTGAAGTTTCAGTTGGGATTCGACCGACTCCAATTCCAGGGAGGGGCAGCTGGGAATTCCACTGTGGCAATGGACTGGTGGAGGGGTGTTATATTCAGCTGTACTCCAGCTGTGTGGATTTATATTGGTGACCGACAGGCGGTGAAGGGGCATTGGTGCCAGACTCGCCCACTCAAGGGAAGACTTGGCTAGGACCGTCTACATCTCCACCTACATAGCCTTCTCTCATGCACTTTATTTTTTCTCTTTAGTTCCTCGTTCTTTATTTTTCCCTAGAATTATCCTCAGACTTCTCCTTTCAGGTTTTTTATCTGGTTTTCCCACAGTGTGTTTTTCTGTGACCTCAGGGCAGCCATCTGTGATCAGAATCATCTTCCTTGGCCCACAGGGCAAACGGTTCCTCACTTTATCGGCGTTGACATGCCTCACAGGTGTTTACACACACCTGCACGTCTGTACGCCTGTCCAAGGCAGAGAATCTTGCTGGTTTTGCAGATTCATGTAGCAACCGTGCTGTTCATTGTTCAGGCCATGTGGTGTTTGTTTGTGGTTCCACACCCAAATGCAAAGCTGTAAAGACAGCTGATGGACCTTCTGCTGCTGGGCTTGAGTGACAGATGCTTTTATACAAAGAGGTCTATCGTACACTAATTGTTCTTACAACAGTTGTTCATATTCAATTTTTGGAAAGTATGAACATGAGAGGCTAGTCTTGGATTATTGGGTTTATGGCAACAATGGCAATGGCAATAGATTCAGTGTGGTTTAGATTTTTTAATTTATTCAAAAACAATGAAATAATAATGTAACTTTTTAAACCTTTATTTGAACATGTTTATATGTTCTGAATTAAAGCGCTGTCAAACGATTAAAGGTGGGGTAAGTGATTTTCTGGTAGTCAATGTTGATATTTGAAATCACTAAAACAAACAAGCGAACATGACACACACAAGCATATTGAAGCAACAGTCAGCATATATTAGTTCGGTGAGACAAAGCAAAACTAATGTTACTGGCATAGTGAGAAGAAACAAAGCAACCTCTGAATCCGATCGCAGGCCTTCCCACTCCTTGAGTTCTCTCAAGTGCTGTAAAGCCGAAATTTACACAGGTGCTACTTCTTGCCTTAATCCTTCTTTTGTTCTGGAAATGTCTTCCTCTATTGTTTGTTTTCTGCCATCTCTATGTTACTGGCGTCGCTCAACTCGGCTAATGTCCGTCCTGTGCACTGAGCGCTCTCTCCTCCACATCATGAGTAGACACGCCCCTTACTGCTGACTGGCTACAAGTTTGTTTTAGTACTTGGTCCAACTCGGTTTTCAAAAAATACAAATCCCACCTTTAATCGCAAAATATCACATAAAGAAAGTTTTTGTTTATGTGATATATGTTGGTGTACATGTGCATATTTATTATGTACAGTACAGACCAAAAGTATGGAAACATTACTATTTTTAATGTTTTTGAAAGAAGTTTCTTCTGCTCATCAAGCCTGTATTTATTTGATCAAAAATACAGAAAAAACAATAATATTGTGAAATATTATTACAACTTAAAATAATAGTTTTCTATTTGAATATACTTAAAAAAAAAAATATTCCTGTGATGCAAAGCTGAATTTTCAGCATCATTACTCCAGCCTTCAGTGTCACATGTAACATCCAGTCTATCACATGATCATTTAGAAATCATTCTAATATTATGATTTATTATGAGTGTTGGAAACAGTTCTGCTCTCTAATATATTTGATGAATAAAAGGTTAAAAAGAACTGAATTTATTCAAAATTAAAAAAAAAAAATCTAATAATATATATATTCTAATAATATATTTTCTTTACCATCACTTTTTATTAATTTAACACATCCTTGCTGAATAAAAGTATTGATTTTATAAAAAAAAAAGAAAGAAAAAAATTACTTACCCCAAATTACTGACCAGTAGTGCATATTGTTATTACAAAATATTTGAATTTTAAAAAGATAGCTTCTTTTTTTTTTTTTTACTTTTTATTCATCAAAGTATCCTAAAAAGTATCACATGTTCTGAAAAAATATTAAGCAGCAGAACTGTTTCCAACTTTGATAATGAATCATCATATTAGAATGATTTCTAAAGGATCATGTTATAATGATCCTAAACATTCAGCTTTGCATCACAGAAATAAATGATAATTTTTTTTATATAGATAATTTCTTTTCTTTATTGTAAACACATATATTGTGACTTATTTGTCAATGACTCAGTGAAGTGACTTAACTTGCAGTCTCCTCTTCTCTTATTTGTCATGTTTGGATTTTATAAAAGGCTTTTTATTTTTGTTTGTGGTCAATGAAACCCAGGATTTCTTTCTATCGTCCTAAATATAGATGTGGCCTAACACATGTGCATGCAAGCTGTGTTAATTTGCACATTCTCTGTAATCCTATGTAGGGAGTGATGCATTGTGGTCCGTAGTCGCTCCTGTGATGTGGTTAGTTGGAATGAGCCAATCTGATGATTACATGCATTGTCATGTGACTACTTGTGGTGTCGACTAGGCCTAGGGGAGTCTTTCTGGGTTGACATCTTGATTTAGAGTTTTAGATGTAGCAGAACTGTTAGATCATCAAGTTGTTGCCAGGACTTTATCAAGGCTGATGGAAGTCTTTGTCCTGAGAATAGACCTCAAGTCTTGACAAAAGTTTTTTTTTTTTCTTACAGGGCTGAGTGACGCAAGCATAGCTCTCACCTGGGGGAGGACCAGTACTCCCTCATTCCCATCATCCCTTGAGCCCCCACTCTGAAGCAGCCATGGCGCCACGGAAACGCGGGGGCGGAGGGCACGGTGTGTCCTTCTTCTTCTGCTGCTTCCAGAGCAGTGACCACCCAGAGATCACCTATCGTCTGCGGGAGGACTTCGCCCTGCAGACCATGGAGCCGGCGCTGCCCATCCCCAACTATGATGAGCTGGACGCCATGTTCTCAGAGCTGGTGGTAGGTGCCAACTTCTAACATTTCTGTATAGTTTTATCTCCGCTCACTTTGTTTCAGGGACAGATCTATATCAGCCAGAACAATTACTCTTCCAGTATTTAACAATTATATTATATTACATTACATTACTTTACCATCCACAAGTTTGAGGTTGGTAAAAACATTTAAAAGCAGTGTCTTATGCTCACCAAGGCTACATTTATTTGCACAGTTTAATATACAGTACAGTTAAACAGTAATATTAGGAAATATTATTACTCTTTTCTATTTGAATATATTATAAAATATGATTAATTCCTGTGATGGCAAAGCTGAATTTGCAGTTTTACCGTCACATAATTTGTCAGAAATCATTCTAATATGTGCTCAAGAAACATTTATCTTTTTTCGCCCAGATTCTTTGATATATAAATGATTTATTGTAAACATTATATGTTTTTTTACTGTCACATTTGGACAAATGTTATGTATCCTTGCTGAATAAAAGTATTAATTTGTTAAAAAATTCTTACTGACACCAAACTTTTGAACAATAGTGTGCATTATTCTAATTTATTTTATTTTATTTTTATTTAGTTATATATAGTAAATATATAACATTATACATGACATAAATAACATTATTAATATTACTACTACTAATAATAATAAAGTAAGCATTTTTAGCATCACAGAAGTATTTTTATGTGTTGAACGTGGAGCTAATTAACCAAGAACCAAAGCGTTATTTTTCCCATACTCAGTTCCTCCTCCTTTGCACTCTATTTAGCATAATTAAGGAGCTGTAATTGATCCACCAAACATGTTGTCTTTAATCCTTGCTTGAATAGAAATCGCAGCAGTGTGGCATGCTGCAGACTTTGCCTCTCTCTCTCGTCTCCTCCTTCATCTCTGCCAGCTTTCACTTTGCACATCAATGGGTTGCATTGAGTGGCCTTGTGTCTTGGACTGCACTGCAGTGTAATTGCTTGTTTTTGGTCTGACCCACTCTTAACCTCCCTTTCCCTGTACTTGGGTTCGAACTGATTTGTTCAACACAAAGCAGTCGCAGTTGCTGTCTTTTCACAGCCCTCATAGAAAGATTTCATGCTCTCAGCACGCGCCGTTCTGGCAAATTATTGTTGAGTTTGTAAACCGGTGTTGCGTAACTGGCAACCTGCTTGCTTATTCACATGTTGTTTTTCATGAAAAGTAATATTATGTTTAGTAGAGGACACCTTGGTAATTATTTGAAATATTGTAGCTGACATTTATTTAGAGGTTATTATGCAAATGCCCCTTCATGTCAGGACTTGGCAAAGTCTTCTTAAAAATTAATCATATTCAGCCCACTGAGTGCATTAGAATTGCAAAAATATTCTTAGAACAAAGGGGCTTTTCAGGATGAAATGAAAATAATGAGGTACATGAAGGGAGTTTCCATGTGATTTAGCCATGATATGTCTTTTTTATAGAATAAGATTAGGTATTTTGTGTTATGATTGGCCCCAGATATAACATTTGAGACTCAACCAAAATTATTGCGTTATAATCCTTTTATGGTATAGAATCCAAGTGATAGTTCAACCAAAAATGTAAATTCTGCCATTGTTTAAATTACGTGAATTAGGGAAAAAAAATTTTAAAGAGTGTAAGCTACTGGTTGCTCTTATCCATACAATTACAATAAATGTGGGCATAGAAGGACCATAAAAATTTGTCCACATGATTGATTTGTCTTCAAAGATTTGAATTCCATTAGCTTATCATGTCTAATTGATTCATTCACATATTGGACATTGCGATTTCTTTTTATGACCACACCAAACAGAGCTAGAGTTGATGCCATTATTTTTATTGAATAATGACTAGGGTTGGGTATCAATTGGGTTTTATCCGATACTGGCCATTTCAATACTTTTAAAATGGTACCGGTGCCTGAACCGATACTTCTGTAAAAATAAATGAATAAAAAAAGCCTAAAAGGGATAACATTAAAGAACATTAAAAAGATTTCAAATAAATCCGTAGCTTTCACACGCTCCATGGATGCTCTCATTTCCAAAGTTGTGCTTCCCTTACTCTGATATTTAGTTAAAATGAGCGCTGTAATGACTGTATGGTCATTCTTTATAAAGTAACAACAATGTCGTTTTTAAAGTACAGTCTTAGGCACTTTAGTATCTTAAGCCAGTTATTTATATATTTTGCTGTAGCGTGTCAGTAGAAAATATCAGTTTACATTTCCAAACATTCCTTTCACCATTAATTTTAATAATAATCTAGTGAGATTGTTGAATGCACAAGCAGTCTGACAACAGACTGCCTAAGACTAAGACTTTTGCACAGTAGTGTATGTATAAAGTACGTATAATTAGATTAAGTATATTTAAATAAGTACAATTAAAGTATAACTTCATATGTGTTAAGAGCTCGATTGTCGCTGGAGGAAACAGCTGTGGTTGGATGAGCGGTGAACGGACTGAAAACTTTACAGTCAATGAAAAACCGATTGCTCCCCCGTTACCCTTAATAAACTGTATTTTTGACAAAGAACTGCACAGATACAGATATTCTAACAATCTTAACGATATACACACCTTGTATCCTCCGTTTCTGTTTGAGTCTGCTCGCGCTGCTCCGCAGCGGTCTGCTGATTGAAGAGCGCGCTGAAAAACGGAGAGGAGACAGATCTGACACCGTTTTCATATAAAAATTAAGCAGACTGACTCTGAAGCGATCGCAAATTTGTGTACAGTTTATGGAGCGAAATTCTATAGGCCCGCTAAAAAAGCCTAGCGATATTGTATAAAACAACTGAAGATAAAGCACTGTTTACATCTTATGTGTTCATTAAAACAAAATAGTTGCTTCCTGGGAAACTGACGCAAAGCCTCATCAGAGTGCAAAGACAAAAAAATAACAAAAGCTGTCATATTATTTTGCATTTGGAGACATATGCAAAATGCGTGGGAAAGTAACTGTGAGAGACAGTTATGGGAGGTAATTATACATAATCATTTTGATGACAAACTTGAATGACTAAAATAACATTTGAAATGGTGTGCATTGAGAGATTGGTCAGCTGGTTAGTCCAATTATCCAGTCATAGAGCTGCTGAGGCAAAGTCTCATGAGTTTTTCTTTCTTTTTTTTCATCTTGGAATTAATTCTGTAAATGTTTACCTCATGCATATCGTACCATCTCAGTTAAACACATAAATTGTTTAAGCACATTTTAAGATTTTATGCACATCTTGGCTTTTTCATTCAGCTTTTTTAAGTGATTTCCCAAAGTGTGCATCAAAATATGTAAATGGAAACAGCTATAGTAATTGCATATTTTCAGGTGAGCTATCTTTTTAACATTTGTATAAAGCATGTAGGCATAGTTAATGCCTCGATAAACCATTATAGTGTAATGAATTACTTATTTTAAACTGTAAAACTAATTTGGTTGATGTAATTCGAGAGTTATCCAACAGTATTCTCTAATAGAGTGCAAGTTTATTTTAATCAACTTGATTTGACAGCCCAATCACATAATGCACAGTCTACAATAGAGAGTTTATGTTCTACAGTGGACGTTTTCCTCATTATGAGTGTTGAAAGGTTTGCTGTGGTGATGTAGAGCATTGATAGATTGATGCACACAGCCCAGGCTCTAATGTTTGTTCTGCAGCTGAGTGCTGGGGCTTGATGTGGCGTGCTGGGTTCAGATAAGGCAAGGTGTGGTTTTCTGCATGAATGGAACATCCTGGTTGTAGTCTGGCTGCCCTTGACTGTAACAAAACACTGTACGTGTAAGGTCTTCATGTGTATATGCTGGGGATGTCTAGACTTTCTGCTGACTGTGCAGCTTGTTTCCGCTTAAGGCCAGGGGATTCACAGGAAGATGAGAGATGGAAGAGACACCAGGCCGGATGAGAGGAACAGCAGCTCTTCCCTGTGGAGCATGAGGGACACCTGTCACCAAGAACTTCCAGACAGGAAGCCATTACCAGATTTGGCAGACAGATCTCTGTGTAGCTCTACATGCAGGGATTTACAGTGAGAGATGTGCGCTGAGAGGCCTCTTTATTAGGTTCTGCTGCTGAAATGGGCAGGTCGATCCTTGAATGTGATCCAATTCAGTTCGTAGAGTTCACTTTCAATCAACTTTGACTGCTGAAACGGTCCTTTTCCAATATCATGTTCTGCAGGTGTTTAATAGGAATGATATGATAAAAATCGCATGTGTTTAAATTAAAAAATAAATTAATTTAATTAAAAAAACAACACGCTGAGATCTGCATTAGTGGACTGCTAGCTTTATTGAACAATGTATATTATGTTTAACTCTGTCCCCGCCAGCATTTTTTTAAAAGTTGCCAGCTACCACCAGCGATTTTGATGATTTTCAATCAAATTTGAAAGACTCCAGTATATTTTGCTGTATGATTATTTGAATATGCAATATACCAAAATAAAGATCAGAGCCTCTACCTTTAAATTTTTTTTTTTAATTATTATTCTAGCTTAAAGCATTCTTTTTTTTTATCAACACTTGAATATAGGTTGGTTTCACAAAAAGGCATAATTTTTAGCAAAAAGCTGAGAAAAACAAATTTTTGTCAAAAACTACATCTGGATAATATTCAGTGGGATTATAAAAGCATAAATCCAGTAAATCGGTTCCATCAATACCTCCCAAGCTTGCACAGACATGTACTGTACCACTTCCTGGATCAACATTTTACTCTCTAACATTATGCATTTTTCATTTATATGCTGTCTATTGCTGATGATCGCTTTAATTTTAATATGCATCTGTTTACATAAGAAATTGCTCGTTTCTCCTTCCTGTTCATGCGTGTTTTTGTTTGGGATGTTTTGTACTCGTTCAGAAGATGTGTAATAGTGCCCAAGTGTTAACAGTGAAAACATGAAAAGCCATAAAATCTTGTCAATGGTGGGGAAGCGTTGTCTTCAAAATGACGAAAGAACTAGTCAATGGCGGGGGAAGAAACTATATATATATATATTTTTTTTTTAAGAAATTATTACTTTGCAATAAGGATGCAATAAATTATGAAATATGACAGTAAGAACTTTTATAATGTTAAGAAAAAAATTCTGTTTCAAATAAATTATATTTGAACTTTATATACATCAATGTATTAAGGTTTCCACAGAAATATTAAGCAGCATATTTTCAGCATTGATAATAATAAGAAATGCTTAATATTAAAAAGCTTGCAGTGTCTCTGGTGGACAACAGAATGCTTTGTAAGAGGACATTAAAGAGAAAAACACCCTTAACAACACCCTTTCTGATTGTTCACCGATGTAGTTGCATCCAAGTGAATGGATTTCTGATAAACATTCTAATATGAATATTTTTGTTTGTATGTGTGTGTGTGTACAAGTGAAAATTCACAGTGGGATCATCAGTTTGCATGGGACTCCCATGTCGAGAGCAGCTAACAAACAAACCAGGGCTTTTTTTGTGGAAACCCACACCCACTGTGAGGACAAACACAGCACAACACAGTGATTGTTGTGGTGAACTGCTATTTCAAGGACAAAACAAATGAAATTGCAAGTGGCCGAAGTTTATGACTAGGACTTTCATTGCCAAAGGCATTGATTGTTCCGTCGACAGTCGTTCAGTGTTTACGGATGGTTTTGGACAGAATTCACAATACTCCCCAGAATGCTAAATTAGACAGAAAAATTTACTGATTTTAACATAATCACAGATTTTCATTATAAATATTTAACTCATACTAAAAAGATAAATGCATAAAATACTTCACTTACAATAGCTGTATTATTTATTTTCATTTAATTCCGTCCTATTTTTACCTGAATTGCAGTTTTAATTCAATTCGTATTAATTTTCACTTTAGGATTTTATTATTAAACAAGCATTGGCATTTTCATTTGATCTGAAAAGCTTTCATTAACTGAGATATATCCACTGTAATCCATATGATTCATTCCCTTCGTGTTTTCCAAACTCAAGTCAAGTGAAGTTCAAGTAAACTTTGGTTTATTATCATTCCAGCCATAAGTCTGCAGTGGAAAGAAATGTCATTTCACCAGGTCTGCTGTCATGGACGTTTTGTTCCCTGTGTCCTCCCTGCTGGGGGATTTGAGGAAGTATTTGTGAGTGAGGAGAAAGTTGAAAAAACATTCTGTGGTTTCCACATGCTGTTATCATTGGTTTGTGGGTGGATATTGACCCTGCCTTGAGGGGTTTACAGTTTGTTTTTGCCATGTCCAGGTTCAAAAATAACTAATCTTTTTTCTTTTTCTTTCATTTAGGATGAGCTGGACCTCACAGAGAAGCACAGAGAGGCCATGTTTGCCTTACCAGCAGAAAAGAAATGGCAGATATACTGCAGCAAGAAGAAGGTTAGAACTCTCCTACATTAGATCATTGTGTGTGTGTGTGTGTGTGTGTGTGTAGGTGGGTAGGTGGGTGAGTGTTAAACCCTCTTATCCTCGGTTGAAAGTTTGGTGAACTAGATTACACTGTCATCCTGTCAGAATCTAAACATCTCATATATCAAAGTGCTTAACATAATCACCTCTCTGTCTGATAGAAACTGATTCTGGGTTAATTAATGCCCCTTATCTCTGCTTTAAAATGGCTAATCTGTTAAATGTTTCCATTAATCTTTTCATTGACAAATTAAGTGTCAGCAAAGTTTTAGATTTTAACTGACATGTTAGACTTCTTAGCAGATGCTTTCAAACGAAAGCAACCTAAAAGAGTGCATGCGTCTCTTTAGGATACCCAGTTTGTTGCTGCAGAGAGAGTTTGGTAGTGTCTCAGTCAGCCTGTTTCCTTTCGTTACATTCATCAACATTTGAGAACCAAACAAATGATGATTCACAAAAGCTTTCCGCTTGAGAAATGCTCTACTTTACTTGTATCTATACAAACTAAGCATAACAAAAGCTTGTTTTGACTTTTTGGTAAGTTTAGTTTAGTTTTGTTTAGTTTTGTTGGCCAGGAGAGCTACCATAATATATATATTTTCATTATTTAAGATAATTTCTTTCTATCTCAATTGTTATTTCCAAATTTCTTTAAAGGGTTAGTTCATCCAAAAATGAAAATTATGTCATTAATAACTCACCCTTATGCTGTTCCAAACATGTAAGACCTCCTTTTATCTTCGGAACACGGTTTGAGATATTTTAGATTTAGTCCGAGAGCTCTCAGTCTCTCCATTGAAGCTGTGTGTACGGTATACTGTCCAAGTCCAGAAAGGTAAGAAAAACATCATCAAAGTAGTCCATGTGACATCAGAGGGTCACTTAGAATTTTTTGAAGCATCGAAAATACATTTTGGTCAAAAAATAGCAAAAACGATGACTTTATTCAGCATTGTCTTCTCTTCCGTGTCTGTTGTGAGAGATAGAGTTCAAATCAAAGCAGTCTGTATATCTGGTTAGCGAACGAATCATTCAGTTCACCAAATCAAACTGAATCGTTTTAAACAATTCGCTTCTCTAATACGCATTAATCCACAAATGACTTAAGTTGTTCACTTTTTTTTAATGTGGCTGACACTCCCTCTAAGTTCAAACAAACCAATATCCCAGAGTAATTAATTTACTCAAACAGTACACTGACTGAACTGCTGTGAAGAGAGAACTGAAGATGAACACCGAGCCGAGCAAGATAACGAACAATAGACTGACTCGTTCACGAGTGAAGAGCCGTTTCTGTCAGACGCGTCCGATTCGTGAACCGAGGAGCTGATGATACTGCGCATGTGTGATTCAGTGTGAAGCAGACCGATACACAGGGCGTCTGAACTGAACTGATTATTTTGGTGATTGATTCAGAACTGATTCTGTGCTAGTGTTATGAGCGCTGGTAAACCGAAGGCTTGAATCAAGGGCAATCATAGCAATGATGTCATTACATCGAGCGCAAAAGAACCGGTGAACTGTTTTCTTCAACCGGTTTATTGAATCGAACGGTCCGAAAGAACTACTGGTGATCCGAACACCGTTTCAGTACATGAATTAATACAGGATATTGGAAGAGAAGACAATGCTGAATAAAGTCGTCGTTTTTGCCATTTTTGGACCAAAATGTATTTTCGATACTTCAAATAATGCTAAGTGACCCTCTGATGTCACATGGACTACTTTGATGATGTTTTTCTTACCTTTCTGGACTTGGACAGTATACCGTACACACAGCTTCAATGGAGGGACTGAGAGCTCTCGGACTAAATCTAAAATATCTTAAACCGTGTTCCGAAGATAAAAGGAGGTCTTACATGTTTGGAACAGCATAAGGGTGAGTTATTAATGACATAATTTTCATTTTTGGATGAACTAACCCTTTAAGCTATTGTTTTATTATATGCTAAATATTCTTAACAAAACAAAGGATATATGAAAAACCTGTATATATGAGACAATTCAATTTTAACCTAAAGGGGTTATAACATGTATTTTTTTATTATTATTATTAAAATATGTTCCTTGAGGTTTACTTAAAATCTTTAAAAAACAAAACGACCTGTTTCAAGGGGCGTGTACTTTAAGGCTTGCCAGTAATTGGCCACTGTTATGATTGGCTAATGTTATTGCATAGGAAAACAGTATCAATGCCCCCTCACTATTGCGTGTGGGTGTTTTGACAACATGATCAACATGAAATGGTCATTTCCAGACAAAGCATTATGAAATCATTTACTTACAGTGTGATGCAGCTGCAGTCAGATGTACTACTGTTTCATCTTTCAACAAATGTTTCTTTGTGAACTCTCCATGACACTGTGCCTCGTTTACAAAACAATATGCACCAATCACTCCTCTGACATGATCCGGGATGTTACTCAAAGTGAACTGTCCACTTGTTCCTTTATGCTGGGATTCTTCTGAGTTCTGTACAAGGACTGAGTGAGCTGTTTAAACCAAACTCGTCAATTTTGTGCTACTGACGACAGACTCAACTGCGTGGACTATGTCAGAAAGCGAACTCTCATCTGTATACTGTATCCAGTGTAGACAAGATAGCGGCTGTGATTGTAATTTCTATTTGCTTTTGATGCAATGTGACACTCGATTTAGCATAATCAAGAGTCAGCCGTTAAGTGACTGAATGCCAGTGTGCGGGGCCTATGGTGAGACAAAAATGTTTGTGCACCGGTGATGTCACCCCTTCAGGATTCAGTCTTGATTTTCTTGCAATCGTAGTGTTTTTTTTAACAAGCAAATCCTGTTTTATGAAACCACACTTACAGTATTCATTTTTACTGGACGCCGCTGCATGTTTAGGTATGCAGGAGACAGTGGGGCCAAGTCATACCATTTATCCTCCATGACCTAATGGAGTGCAGAGAGCAGAGAAATGCCAGGTTGTGTCTGAGTTCATTAATGACATCCAACCCTCCATGATGCCACAAACATAAACTCATGCCAGACTGTTCTTCCAGTGTGAATCCATGTGTTTAACTCAAGACAGAACGAGCACTGAAACATGAAGCACACACACACACAGTGGGTGGTCGATGGTTACCTGCCAGTAATGTAACAGCAATACAGTCGGGGTGATAGAAAGCACGCGGAAGTGACAAAATCCTGCAGGTCTATAAACTGCAGGCACTTTGATTGTTCTTAGTTTAATGTTGATACTGAAGTCTAAAGACCCAGTGACTCAGTAAGCACACAGTAGCTGCATCTGAAAGTGCTGAACTGCATTTACTAAAATGGTTAATAACACTTGTTCTGTAAGTGTGCTTGTGCATAGTATGAATACAGTCTGGACATACTGTATTCGCCATGCTGGAATTGTCATGTGACCTACAACGTCAGCTGATGTTTCCTGATATGTACAATACATCACCTTCTCTGGGATAGTAAAAGGTCTGTTAGATGTGCGCTTCAGTATCTCAGTGAAAGCAGCACATCAGCTAGGTATTTTTGAATTTATTAATAACTATTTATATTTGGACATGCTAATGATTTGATGTATGTCTTTTTGCACACTATAGTGGAATAATTTAAGAGTAGTAGGAGATATTTAGGACATAAGGAGGATGTTGTATGAAAAAACATATTTTTAGTCAATCTCTTCAAGACAGACTTTTCAGGATAGGAGATGGACTAAAAATGAACTCCCAATAAAAAGTTACAATAAAAGTGATGTAAAAAATAATTTTGAGTTGAGTTTATTTATTAATGGGTAACATCTCTATTGAGAGAAGTTTTACTATTTTATTACAACATTTAGCCACTTTTTATTAATATTTAAATATTTAATTCTTGTACAAGAACTACAATCATTACAACATACAACATACTACAAAACAGTTAATAATTACTCACCCTCGTGTCATTCCAAACTCTTAAGACCTTTCGTTTATCTTCGGAACACAAATTCAGATATTTTTGAGGAAATCCGAGAGCTTCTGACCCTGAAGAAAATAAATTGTTAAATAAATTAGTTATTTTTGTTTTCTTTGCACACAAAAATTTGAAAAACTAATGTCACGTGGACTGTTTTAACTATGTCCTTTGTGGCACATTTGTGGGCCTTGAACATTTATGCAGAGTCAGAAAGCTCTCGGATTTCATAAAAAATATCTTAATTTGTTCCAAAGATGAACAAAGGTCTTACGGGGTTAGAACCACATGAGGGTGAGTAACTTTGAATTAATTTAACAACATATTTGCATGTTCAGAGTTCTCTAAAGTTGGTTATGAGATAAGAGTCACATGACAGCTGGCAAGGAAATAAAATATTTATTTCAATTAAGTGTTTTATTTTGAGTTGTTTTTAAAAGATTATTTATTTTAATTTTGTATTTTAATTTTAATTTTTAATTATTAGCTTTTCATCAACTCATGTAGCACCTGGGGATCACAAACCCCAGTTTATAAAGCTTGCCATAATCAGTCTCTGTCTGTCTGATATTGCTCAGTTGAATTGAATTTTAAAATGGGTTGAAAGACCATTACTGCCTATTACGATTAATATCTATCTATTACGATTAATAAAAAATAAAAAAAACTGATATTGTCCGACAAGTGATATGGAGCAGATACAGTATATTGTGCACTTCTTGTCTTTAACTAATACAGTTTCAGAGCTGACCTCCAGTTATTCTCTAGATACGTGATATGAGAGTTTTTTTTTCTTTTCAGCTTCAGCACAATGAAGGTAAAGGAATCTCCCCCCGATTGATATACCATAACATGATACATTAAAAGAAAGTGCCCCACAGAGATTTCCTTAGATGTTCTTATCTTTGAGTTGTGGTGGTTCAAAAGCTGGTATTGGTTACAGGTCGGCCATCTGTCTGGCCATGACATCTTTTCTTGTATAGCCATATATGCTGCGTCCCAATTACAGACCTAATTACTCATTGTCATGGGACACCGAGCCAAAAGAGAGTATGACGTGATGTAGGGCATTCAAAATTGTCTTTTGACTTCTAGTTTTAGTGATGAGAAGCTCTTTATATATATATATAATATATATATATAAATGTTTGGTAAATGACCTGCTTTCTGACCTGATCCTTGTTTTTGGACGCGTATCAGAGCGCGCGGTTGGCCAGATTGGGATGCCGTTTCTGTGTTTTGATAAGAGTCTTTCAGCCACATTTAATTTTCGCTCTACTTGCATGAGGAGGTCATGCTCCGTGATTCAACACATGGAACCAATGAAAAAGATTTAAGACGGTGAGCGGATGGAGGAGATTAAGGAAGAATATGTCTGTCGTGAGACGGCCCGTGGCTGTGCAACAGCATTCATGCAGACTCAGCTCAGTGCCCAGCCTGGGACTTGTAAAACAGGGGCTTGGCGCTCTTCCCCAGGGCTTCAGACTGGGATAGGAGGGTGGAAGGATAAGGGAAGCAGTGGTTGGTCCAAAGCAAACAGGAAGGCCTCCATTTGCAGGTGCAGATTATGTTATCTGCAAGGTCTGGGGGCTTTTGATAGGTCTGTCAACCCTGGGAAACAGCACTCACAGCAGTCATCTCTTTTATTACATTCTATTTTCACATATTTGTAAGGTGCTGGACTGTTAATGCAATATGTTCATTTATGAATAATATCTTAAAAATACACTACTATTCAAACATCTGCAGTCGGTAAGAATACGTTTAATACTTGTATTCAGGAAGGGTGCCTTAAATTGATCAAAGTTCACATTTAGAGCAAGGACAATAATAGAAGTAACTTTTATTTCAAATAAATGCTGTTCTTTTGAATTTTATATTCATCAAATAATCCGAAAAGAATGTGTTATGGTTTCGACTGATATTGAGCAAAAAAACTAGTTTCAACATTGTTAATATTATATAAAAAATGTCAAAAATGTTTCTCTCTTAGATCAGAATTGTATTGCTTGACAAGATAAAGCTCAAAAATTGGCGTCCTCCAAACTTCGCTACATTAGTTTCTTTGGAGTTTAACGTTAAATCCTTATTTGGTCAGATGATCTGGTTCAATAACTGTGCACATTGTACTTTATGATATATGAACCTGTCACAAAATGCAGGCTCTGCAAAAAGGTAGTTATTGCCGGATGGGGCAGTAAAATATTTTTTTTTAAAGACGGCAAACGCACACCCCTGGCGAGAAAGCAGCATGTGCAGTTGCTCATTTCACAATCTAAACAAATACTGTATATGTCGGTGTAATTTCAAAGGTCATATAGAATTTGTAAAACTGTTTTTGGCACACACAAAAAAACTATACTAACTTTTTAAATGTACTAAAAGAAGAAACAAAATGATAAAAAAGTAAAATAAAGAAAGAAAGAAAGAAAGAAATTGCCCTTTTAGAAATTAAATATAAGAAAAAGTTTTTTTTTTAAGCTGCAAATAGTATGTGAAGGCCAGTCATATCAAAGATAAGTTACATAATCCTGCACTGTATGAAGAGTTTTATAGTCTTTTTATGTGCAGTTGTTAGTTTTGAGGGTCAGAAAAGTGCTTAAAAATGGTCACACACTTCAGGGAAAACACACTATGTACATAATTTGTGCTTTTGAAGTAATGAAAGCATCTTTTGTGCCTCTTTGGTGCTTCTGGAAGGAGAACAGGACAGTATAGTGCTCTTATGACCCCTGTAAAGGGCAAGGGCTATTTTAAGTTTGATTCCCAAACTGTTTTGCTGAGGTTTCTTTCTATACGTTGTGCTGAGCACAGTGATTATTCACCTGTGCCCTGAACTAAATGTCTAGGTGCGCTCAGGTGTGCAGGCTCTGCTGGATTCAAACCAAAGCTTGAGGAATGATATCAACTGTCCTGCTTCTAGCAAAGGACAATTAAGAATAGACAGTCTGGATATTCATCTGACTCTCCTCAATTGTCCCCATTGTGGAAAAATAAACATCTGTAATCAGAGCTCTCTGATTTCTACAAAATAAATTGATGCCATTGTAATCTTACACTCTCTATCTGAATGCATGAAGAGGAATAGTCTTGGACTCATTTGTTTTTTAGGTCAGGGGCTATCAAGCTTTTTGCCAGAGTTTCTTGGGCAGTGGGCCAACATATACTTAGTCAAGTGGGTTCAATCGAGCAGACCGAGTCTCTGACCGGCTGCTGTCTGGCAGATGTGAAAAATTAGACCTGGAGCGCTGCATTCAACATTGACGGTTTCAATCCGAGTTATAAATATAATCAATGCATAAATCTGAATATTGCAAAACAAATAATTGCTAATAAATCAGCATTTTTATTGTCTGAAATAATTTAATTGGTGTTTGCAACAATAAAAACCTTTATATTCATCCGGAAGAAGGAGGCGGGAACCGGCGGACAATCAAAATGACATTTTAATAGTTCAAAATAAACACAAAACATCGCATCAGCCCCTCACGGACGACTGATGCGCGCAAATAAAAACCAAAACACAACTAAAAGCCCAGGCCTGGTCCTCTCTCGTCCTTCACTATCGTCGCTCCAGTTTTATATCCTTCCATCTCCTACGTGGGACTCGAGACCGGCGGTGGGTCGCAGGTGTCGCTGATTTCCCAATCATTCCACCGGCCTCACTCCTTGTTCCCACGTCCCTCTGCCCCGCCCCCCTCGCCACAGTGTTATTAATTTAGCTCTTTTGTTCCATTGACTTCCATTTATACACTTGCTAATGTGGGAGACAGGAGACGTAAGCTCATTTAAATTTCAGTGCATTCCAAAGTTCAAGTTCGGTGTTCATATGACAAGAAGATGAGTGTCTAATTCAAGATTGGTATGATGTATTAGCGGAATTAAACTTTTTTTTTTGACTTCATGATTGGAGCAATGCAGTGAAGTAAAGTAAAATTATGTATTATATGCTGTTTGATTTGTATAGGTGCCAGTGAACAAGATGTCATATTTTGCATGCCATCAAAGAGAGTTTTTGCAACAAGGTTTTTAATTTCTAAACTCTTTTCCATTGCATTGCAAAAAAAACTGGCACATTTTTTTTTTTCAGTTTTGGTCACATGCCTAGAGCCGCTGCTGTAAAATGACAACTATTTTGCTAAATGATCTTTGAATCATGTTTCTGTACTCTTGTATTAGGTGTTTTTTGATAAACATCATAACAAATACAGAAATTTGACTGGCGGTTTAAAATCACGTAAATGCTGTACGACTTCCTTTCTTCTCTATGACAAGTGAGTCTAAAATGGAAAATTGTGCAGCGCTGCTTTTTGTACCAGGGTAACCAGGGTATTTCTACTTAAAAAAGCAACGTGTTGTCAGAAAGTGAAATTGCATTTTCATTCAGTTTGTCTGCCATTTTTTGCACATTGTTCTGAACAGAAAACCACACTAAATTTTCATACAGAACATTGTTTTTGGTGTGAATAGGCGTTTATTTAATTTTTTTCTATCCAGCATTTTTTTTGTGTGATATTTGAAAATATGCTGGCTAGTCTCACTTGACTCCTTTGAAGAATTGAGATTGTTCAGCTCTTTTTTTGGTGGTTATTTAAAAAGATTGCTTTAAACTGCTTGTTGAGACTTGTCAGTTAGGTATTTGCAGATCTTTGGGCTGATTCATCTTCCTGTTAACTGATTTCTTGAAATTGGAATTATCTGAACTGAACACACTGAAGCACGGCTGGTTCCTAGAAAGAGCGTCTCTCTAAACCAACATCATCAACAGTCGTTATGACATGTCTGTCTGAGAATGAAGTGCTCATGGGATAAGAGCAGAGGAAAGTCCGAACACAGCATGAGCATGAGGCCTGCCAGAGATCCACAATAATGCTTTACTCATTAAGGCCAAATGGTGAGTGGGGAGTTGAGAAGAAATATGCTGGCCGGTGGAAGATCAGGGGTCTCAGGCCGGCATCCAAAACTCCCCACTCGTCTGAAGTCCGAACAGATGCCCGTTTGTAAGATGCCATCATCTCCCAAAAGACTTGGCAGAGCCGGGTGTGAAACATCCCACGCAGTTGCTGCAAAGGAGCTCATTGTTATGCCAGATTTTTTCCTTTCCTGTGCGTTCGGTGTACATAAGCTACAATTAAACTCTCTATTAGTGGCCATGTGGGCAGCCAGTGCTTGTTTTGAGAAGGAAGTCGACACACTTCACAAGTTCCACTCGTTTCTGATTCATTACTCCCTATGTAGCTCCATGCTTTCTGTCTGGTCTTCTCAATCATACTGCATTTTCAGCTCTTCAGAGCTTGCTAATGCGGCATTGGCTCAATCTGGGATGTGTGTTGTTTCTCTAGTGTCTGTGAATCTCTGCTGGCCTACTTAAAGCGTGTGCTATTTCTGAGCGTGATGTTCTGTTTCAAATCGACTTTTTCTGAGTCTGTGTATGTTTGGGAAGGTGTGTACATGTGATGTTCACCTGGGAACATACGCAGTGTGAATCTAATTGCATGTTTAATTTTCTTTGGTTATGTAGGAGTAATAAATGTTACTTAAAGAAAAACGCAACTATTTTTGAAAATAGGCAAATTTTCCAACAAAAACATTGTGTACTAAGACCGATGAAAAATTTAAAGTTGTTATTTTTTCAGCTGATATGGTTAGGAGCTATACCCTCATTCTGGCGTAATAATCAAGGAACTTTGCCATGGGTGCAACAGGCGCAATGATATTATTATATTAAAGTGCTGCGTAATATCACTGCTCCTGCTGCACCCATGGCAAAGTTCCTTGATTATTACGCCACAGCTTTTCATTTTCCATCAGTCATATTACACGATGTAACTACAGAAGAGTCAAATTTTAAATAGGAAAAATATTGAAACTCTTTGGTCATTATTGAGCTAGATGCTAATGGTCCAATCAGATACAATGATCTATGCTAAGCTAAGGTAAATGTGCTACGCCATACCCGGAGATAACTCTAGGGGAGTTGGAAAATTACCGTTTTCAAAAATAGTGGTGTGTTCCTTTAAGTGAAACGAGATATGAAATAAATCCCAGCTCCATCAAACTTCTAAGAAATTATATGAAAAAAAAAACAGATTAATAAATGCCTCTCAGATAAGCCAATTCATGCTGAAAATTTGGTTTCACACAACTGGCCGGTATCAAAATAAGATCTTTTCAAGATAAAGATCATTTTTTATTGCTGCGGACTCAGGAGCGTCTAATTCCCACTGAAGTGTCCAAATTATGTCATTCTCAATAACATTCCGAAACCACACATTCCTTCCCAGCTCATTCCCAATATGTTGTTTTACATTCATCTATTCCCAGTGTCATGTTCCTGTTGTGTGGGCTCTGATCGGTGTGTACACACATCTCGTGTCCCGGCAGAGGGCAGAGGGCAGCGTGGATTAATGACGTGTGCTTGAAGTGAAAACAAGAGCTGTGTTTATGTTTGGTTTTTTTATATACTCATGCAGACATGCTTAAACTAATGTCTCTTAATTCTGTCCCTTTTAATCCATTTATTTTTCTTTCAGGAACAAGAGGAGAATAAAGGTGCTACTAGCTGGCCAGAGTACTACATTGACCAGCTCAATTCAATGGCAGCTGTAAGTAATTCTTTTTTGAAGACTTTTCTTTGTGCTTTAACATTCATGAACTTGTCTTCTTTTAACAATTAATTATACATTTTACATTGCCATTGGACCTTGAGGACTTAAAGGGATTGCTCACCCAAAAATGTAAATTCTGTCATTAATTACTCACCCTCATGTCGTTAAAAACATGTAAGACATTGGTTCATCTTCAGAACGCAAATTAAGATATTTTTGATGAAATCCGAGAGCTTTCTGACCCTTCATAGAAAGGGTCTTACCATGTTCAAGGCCCAGAAGGTACCAAGAACAATGACAAAATAGTCCATGTGACATCAGTGAACATGGTAGGACCCTCGCTGCCTGTGGAGAGTCAAAAAGCAGAAATAAAAAAATCTTAATTTACGTTCTGTAGATGAACGAAGGTCTTACGGCTTTGAAACAACATGAGGAGTTATAACGTCATGAGGGTGTGTAATTAATGACAGAATCTTCATTTTCATTCATATCTATAAAACACATGATATGTAATATCCATGGTTAGAAATGTATATAACATGTCTAAGCATCTAGTGTAAGAAAGGTAATCTCTTTTACAGAGGAAAACTCTTTTGGCCTTGGAGAAGGAAGAAGAGGAGGAACGCAACAAAACTATTGAAAGCCTGAAAACGGCACTGCGGACACAACCTATGAGGTCTGCACATTGTAACAAAAATAAATAGTCGTTATCAAATATAAGTCTCTAAATTTGTATTTTATCACTTATATAATAATACAAATGTTCCTTTTACATAGTAGCAGTTAAAATATTTATTGTAGCCTAAATCTCAACTTGTAACATCAATGTAATTAAATTAAATATAAAACAAGCTATTTGTCACTGCCAGGACATTAACGTTTTTATAGAAAATATTTTATAGTTTGTTATAGAAAAACAAGTTATGCTATGAGTACAGAGCCTCGATCATAACATTATAACAGGCAACTTCCTATTAAAGACCTGCACGATCGCTGGACCCATCGCAGCAGAGTGTGGCGCAGGACGACACTGCGGGAGAATAATTAGTGGGTGTGCTCACACTAGGCAATCTTAACTATGCCAGAGCGCATTTGACCCCCAAAACCTGGTTCGTTTGACTAGTGTAATCGTTCTGTTTAGCAGGCCCTGGCTCGGTTGGAAGAGGTGCGCAAGAGCGCGGTTCAGTTATATATAGATCAGTGAGTGTGAGAAAAAACTGTGTTAACGCACGATAAAATAATTGCCTGCGTTAATCAATTAATGCATTAACACGATAGTAATGTGTTAACTTGCCAAGCCCTGATACATTTACACGTACCGTATTTTTCGGACTACAAGTCGCACCTGAGTATAAGTCGCATCAGTCCAAAAATACGTCATGATGAGGAAAAAAACATATATAAGTCGCACTGGACTATAAATCGCATTTATTTAGAACCAAGAACCAAGAGAAAACATTACCATCTATAGCTACAAGAGGGCGCTCTATGTGTTCAGTGTAGACTAAAGGAGCACTGAGCAGCATTAGAGCGCCCTCTCGCGGCTGTAGATGGTAATGTTTTCTCTTGGTTCATCTCTCTCGGTGCATGTCAAATTCATTTTGATAATTAAGTCACACCTGACTATAAGTCGCAGGACCAGCCAAACTATGAAAAAAAGTGCAACTTATTGTCCGGAAAATACGGTATATATAAATTGGAATATATTGAAATAATTTCTGAGAATCATGTGACACTGAAAACAGGAGTAATTAAAAATTCAGCTTTGCCATCACATATTACATTTGAAAATCTATTAAAATAGAAAAAGTTATTTTGAATTTGAACAATATTACACAATATACCTGTTTTTACTGTAAAACAAAATAAAGACTTGGTGAGCATAAGAGACCTATTTTGTAAACAAAAATAGAAAACATTTTGGTTCACCTTATATCTCAAATGTCCATATTTCTCACTGAAAGTAAAATAAAAAACACAAACAAACAAAAGCTTACATTATTGCTATTACTTAAAGATGAGGACAGCTGTCTCTGGGCAGTAGTTTAACACGTCAATGATTTTTCCATTGGCGAGCACCTCACTTTGTTATTAAACAAACGCTTCCCTTATGGTGTGTGCTTTGGGTCTAATTATGCAAATGAGATTACTTTCATCACACACATGCTCACAAACACATGTGTTTGATTAGTGGTTCCTGCATTCACCGTTTGATCCTTGGGTCACAGGTCATCAGCACTGACCTCTGCAGGGCTCGGGTCAAAGCACCCCCCCCATCTGTGCCTAATGACATTCAGGCTGCATATCAAACCATTCCTTTCACAGCTTAAGGCAATTGTATTTAAAGTTGAGTGCTTTATTGGGGTTATAAATCAGGCTAGCTACTGATGTGATATATTATTTCACATTCATCACCTCCTTGTGGAGTCAATCATTTTCAGATTTACAAATAGTTTTCAGAGCCATGGCCTAGCGGTTAACACACATGCTTGGGTTTGGTGCTCATGTTGCAAATTTACTGTGGGTTTGAATCCAACCCATGTCATGTGGCGATCCCATATCCTCCCCATCATTTCCTGTCATCTCTTCACCTTTTCTAATAAATAAAATTAAACTTTTATGTAAAAATGTATAATATCTACATTTATTGAAATATATACATTTATTTAAATATGTACTTTTATAAAAACAAAATGATATAAAAATTTAATTGTTAGTTATTCTAGATTCTTCTGTTTTCATTCATAAGACAAGAAATTGAGAAATTAGAGAAAAAGACATTAGGTATGTTTTCTAATAAGAAATATTAGATGTTATATATGTATGTATATAAAATTTCTCTTATGGAGGTCCAATCTTTCAGAAATGTAAAATAAATAAAGTTAAAATAATAAATAAGGGGCAAAAATAAATAAATAAATACATGACTAAATTTAATTAGAAATGTATTATATTTATATTTTAAGTATTTTTATTTATTTGCTTATTTATTCATTTTTCTGTATTGGTAACTTTCAACGAATGAATTGCAAGTGGACATCTGGGAAAAAGAAAAATATAAAAAACATCTATGATATGGCAGCTTTAAAGTTAAAGCTTTTTTTTTCTATCGTAACTTTTGAGAAAGCTCTTTAACCAACAGCTGAAATCATTCCTTATAGGTTTGTAACACGGTTCATCGATATGGACGGCCTGACATGCATCCTGAACTTCCTGAAGAGCATGGATTATGAGACCACCGAGTCTCAGATCCACACTTCCCTCATCGGCTGCATCAAAGCCCTGATGAACAACTCCCAGGGTCGCGCTCATGTGCTCTCTCACTCCGAGAGCATCAACATCATCGCTCAGAGTCTGGCCACCGAGAACATCAAGACCAAAGTGGCGGTGCTGGAGATCATGGGTGCTGTGTGTTTAGTGCCGGGAGGCCACAAGAAGATTTTGGAGGCCATGCTGCACTATCAAAAGTTCGCTTGTGAGCGCACACGATTTCAGGTGGGCTGCTTTGTTTATAGCATGATAAAATGTCAATGAAAGTCTGTTTCAGGATAAATGTTGATCCCATTACCATCTTTCTTTTGTCTCAGACATTGTTGAATGATCTGGACAAAAGCACAGGACGGTACAGGGACGAGGTCAGCCTGAAAACGGCGATTATGTCCTTCATTAATGCTGTTTTAAGCCAAGGAGCTGGTGAAGTAAGACATTTTGGTTGCGTGCACACTATTTTAACACATCTTAATTTACTCTATCCAGATCTGTGCTTTAATATATAAATATCTACCTAAATAAGTCTCCTATCTGCCCTTGGAGGAATAGTTGATCAGTAAGTGTTCTCTCGTAGGCCAGTCTTGAGTTCCGGGTTCATTTGCGATACGAGTTCCTCATGCTGGGGATTCAGCCCATCATCGACAAACTCAGGTCACATGAAAACTCTACTTTAGACAGGTGAGGGCCACAATCTCTAACTTGAGCTTTATTAATGGAGTCTTATCAGCAGATTTGAGCATCTTGATTTTGCTGTTTCTCTTTTTTTTTTGTCTCCTCAGGCATTTAGATTACTTTGAAATGCTGAGAAATGATGATGAGCTCACATTATCCAGACGGTTTGAGTCTGTGAGTAGATAAAACAATTATATTTCTAATAATGGTCTTATTTTAGGTATCGATATATTGTTTAAAATATAAAAAAATATGATGAAATTATATATGAATATATATATATATATATATATATATATATATATATATATATATATATAGTTTTTGTTTACATAATATATGTATGTGTACTGTGAATATTTATTATGTATATATAAATACACACAAATACAGTATATACAGTATTTTGAATGCAATTGTATATTTATATTTTATATTATATATAAATATATTTTATATATAAACATGTCATATCTTTCTTAAATAAATACATGCATGTGTTTGTATTTATATATTCAGAATAAATATACACAGTAAACACACATATTATGCAAACAACATTTTTCTTTTGGATTGTTTACCAGCACTAATATATTTATTTATATTTATATATCTATTTATAATTTTTTTCAGATGCATATAGACACGAAGAGTGCGACACAAGTTTTCGAGCTTGTACGGAAGAAGCTGGCTCACACAGATGCATATCCGCACTTTATGTCTATTCTTCACCATTGCCTGCTCATGCCTCGTGAGTGTTTACCTTATTATTTAGACTTTCTTAGTTTTTAACTGAAACAACGCTATGCAGACTTTTTCCACCAAATGCTATAAATGAAGAATGATGCAAAAGCTATTCAGTTTAATGCCACAAACGGCCAGTCAGAATTAAGTATTTATTATATATAATTAATTGAATTACATGTTTGAATCTGCACTTTGTTTTAGACAAGAGAAGTGGGAACACAGTGCAGTACTGGCTGCTCCTGGACCGCATTGTCCAACAGATGGTCCTGCAGAATGACAAAGGTCACGACCCTGATGTCACGCCATTAGAAAACTTCAATGTAAAGAATGTGGTTCGAATGTGAGTTTGCATCTTTTTTCAGGCAACTTTATCATAATTGATTTGCTTTGGCATCCATATGTTACTGTAGTGTATTTATAGAAGATGTAGTTTTTTTTAAAGCCCTCATTAAGTCTTTGCCAAATAAATCATGATCTGTACTGAAATAATGAGTTTTTCCCTTAAATCACATCACTTACCCTTTTTCAGGCTTGTCAATGAAAATGAGGTGAAACAGTGGAAAGAACAGGCAGAAAAAATGCGCAAAGGTCAGCACATGTTGTACACATTGATGTTTCTTTTACAAGAGACTGCATTATAGCATTAAGATTAAATCCTTTGTAACAGTTAATGCATTCACTTTAAGTAGGGATTCAAATTCTGATTTAACGATTAAAAATGTCTTTGGCAACCTATAAATTATAACTTCAGAAACTAAATTTCATGTGGATTTTAATGACTACAATGCTAAAAGATGTCAGGTAACTATTTATCTATTTATTTTAGCATTTAATAAAAATGTTTGTTCAATTGTATTTGTTTTTATTTTTTATTTCTTAACTATTATTGCTGTACTTTTAAGAATTGAATTAAATATAAAAAAAATTATTTAAGTTATTCATTTATTCTTCAGATTAGTTATTTTTTATTTTGTGTATTTTATTTATTTTTCTGATTATTTGTATGCACTTTTTTCTCATTTTCATCAGTTCATGTAGAAATTATCACTCTGATTAAACAACAATGTAAAATGTCATCAAACTTATAAATTACAACTTGAAAATGTATCAATGAATGACTTTATTATGACCATCATGATGACCTCAAGCAAAATGAAGCAGCACGTAGAAGCGAATTAATATAAAAAATAAGCATTTTAAGCATTTCCATATGAAGTAATCATTTCTAAAAATGAGAACATCATCAGATCAGAATAGATTCTCAAAGTTGTTGTCTCTAATTATGTTAATTCATTTTTCTATATTTCAGTTTGCTTTAGTTGGCCGGAATGCAGTGTCTTTATTGTAGAGACATATAACATTTTGACCTTTAACCTCTTTGTCCTGTAGACCAACATGAGCTTCAACAGAAGATGGAAAAGAAGGAGCGAGAATGTGATGCAAAAACCCAGGAGAAGGAGGAGATGATGCAAACGCTCAACAAGATGAAAGAGAAGCTAGAAAGAGAAATGGGGGAACATAAACTAGTCAAGCAACAGGTGGCAGAAATGACTTCCAGACTACATGACCTCAGCACGGTATGCTGATGATGTCACGGATATTGATAATAAAAGTAATACAAAACCATGTAAACGTCCTTTTACGAAAGCTGACCACTGTTCATCCCTTTTGTATTTATTAGAGACAAGTAGCCAGTGTTCCCGGAGGTCCTCCCATCCCTGGTCCTCCAGGTGGCCCTCTCTTGCCCCCTCCACCTCCTCCACCTCCACCGGGTGGCATGATGCCGCCTCCACCACCTCCTCCCCCGGGCAGTGCTATGATGCCACCGCCTCCACCACCTCCCCCTGGCGCCCCCCCGCCGCCCCCTGGACATCCTCCTTTCGGTGTAGCTCCGCCTCCGCCAGGAGCTCCCGTGGGACCGTCCCTGAAGAAGAAAAACATTCCTCAGCCGTCCAATCCACTCAAGTCCTTCAACTGGGCCAAGCTGTCTGAGGTGAGACTGGCATGGATTAGAGGAGCGGACTGGCTCATCCTGACACTCACAGACACTAAAATCTGTCTCTTAAGCCTCCACTTTTAATCAAGAAACACTTTTGGAAGTCAAGTGACACAAATTGGTGTCAAACCTGTCTTAAATTTTCCCAAGCTGTCAGCATTTGTCACATGGGTAGAGGACTAGATCTATCATTTTTAATGCCATGAAGCTATTTTTATATTACATTTTTAATAGTATGTTTATTTATTTACATTTAAATCTAATAAATCTGTTAAGTATACATTTTAGTATGTTATTTTATTTAAATTGTTAAATTCTTTAAACTGTTTCAATCTATACTCTTCAGAATTTAATTTAATAAAATGCGATTTATATTTTGAATTTTAAGAAACCATTAGCGTTGAATAAAATTTGATTTATTTATACTTTTAATGTTATGAAACTATTTTATCTATACATTTTGCACTGAATAAAATGTTTATTTTGCTGATTTATTTAGTTGCATTTTTCCCATCTTCTTCATCTTTGAAGAAGTTTTTCAATTTTACAGTGCATTTTCTACTTGAGTTTCAGAGTTTTACAATTAACAAAATATAGCATGTGACTTACAACATGTGACTTTGGACTGGACGGTGATTGAGTTACACATCCCACTCTCTTCCACAGAACAAGCTTGAGGGAACAGTCTGGGCAGACATTGATGACGGCAAAGTTTTCAAAATCCTAGACTTGGTGGATATTGAGAAGACTTTCTCTGCCTATCAGAGGCAACAGGTCACTAAACAATGCTTCTTTCACTGGTTTTCATCCAGAGTGATCTCACAAAGCATTCACTGTCTCTCATGCATGTTATTGATACATTTACCCATGGTAATCCTGCATCACAGAGCATGGGGTTTGAATTAGCAGACTGTAAAATGCATTGATATCACCAGCAGTTTTCTATGAAAAGCAGACATTGGCAAACCGTCCTCATTATGCCTGGTAAACCACACACTTAGACTCATTATACAGCAATTACTAAACATTTCTTATGGCTTTACAGCCAAATTTGAGCAGAAAAAGAGAAGAAAAGGAAAAAAAAGCTAGGTGCGATACAGCTCGAAACTTGACCGTATCTTCATAATTATATTTGAAAACAATGCATAAATGACTTTAAGCTGTTTTTAAAGCAACTTGAAAGCATGCTAAATGCATTAAAACAGAGATTCATAAAACCTCTCCAATTTCATCAAATTCTCAAAATTTATTAGATTTATTTCAGCATTATGGAAGCAAGATTATCACATGTATGGAAATAATTTTCTGTCTCATAGTAAAAAAATGTAAATAAATAGTTTATGTAATTTATATCTAACACCTGGAACTTTATATTATTTATTAATTGCAAATTAATTTGTTACAGTTGCAACTTAACTCTGACTTATCTTGGAATTGCAGCAATTTTGCATGATTACAGTATCATAATTAATTTTTCGCAATTGCAATTTTATTTCCTGTCACTGCAATTATTTGTTGTAATTTCTCAGAATTATGGCTTTTCTACTGTGCAGAGTTTTTGTCCACTATCGCAAAGCATCTAGATTTGATACAAGGTGGAATCGGAGAGGTAGCTTGTGACATTTAGCATTTGTTTAGACATTAACTGGTCATCTGTGATCAACTATCATGCATCTTTCAATGCACACACACATGCATTTACAGACCTCCCAGAAGGCTCTGCTTTCATGCATCCTCACGCTCACCATTCACAACCCCAATAATGTCATCATGTGCACATGCCTGTTTGAGTTTGTTTTGGCTGAATTCACCAGACTACGCTGTCTCTCTAACATGTGCTGCATCTTCCTTGCTTCTTGCCTGCATTCTAGGACTTCTTTATGGTCAATAACTGCAAGCAGGTAAGTGTGGATGAACAGATCTAATAGTGTTTGCATCATCTCTCCCCTACTCACTCTTTCTATGTGTCATTCATTTTGTATCCAGACAATATATAAAAGTGGAAACCTACCATGACTTTACTGATAATGTTTATATAAACTGCCCATATTGGTCAAAAGTTTGAAATTAGAATGATTTCCGAGCGATCATGCTCATGATCGTGAACATGGAGTAATGGCTGCTGAAAATTCTGCCTTGCATCACAGGAAAAATTACGTTTTAAAATATTCAAATAGAAAATGGTTATATAATATTTCACAGTTTTTACTGTATTTCTGATCAAATGAACAGTCTTGGTAAGACTTTTGAAAACAATTAAAAAATCTCATGTATTTCAAACTTTTGACTGGCAGTGTAAGTTTGAGATTCAGAATCGGAGTATATTGATTCTTTTATTTTAAATCTGATCTATAAAATTTCTCTTGGGTGAAATGTATCTCTTTTGTGACTCCAAACAAATAGAAAGAGACTGAAGACGATGCGCTGAGCTCCAAGAAAGTCAAAGAGCTCTCTGTCATCGATGGCCGCCGGGCTCAGAACTGCAACATCCTTCTCTCACGGTGAGTGATGTGTCTGCCCCGGGTATGAGTTCACCTCCGTCTGGTGTGTGTGTGTGTGTGTGTGTGTGTGTGTGTGTGTGTGGACCTCACTGGCCCTCCGGATGTAATGTCATATCCTGTAGGGCATACCTTCTGGTTGCTACGTCCTGGTTTGATACTGTATATTCCACCTTGGTTATTGTACCATTTCCTATCGGTGAAAGACATACCGCCCATACAGTGTGAGGTGGCTTCCTTGAATTCTTTGTAAATCAATGCAGCATGGGGCTTTAAAAAAGAACAGGGACTATTCTTCATTAAATTAGAGTGTTATATAATAAAAAAAACACACCTGACAACTTGGTTATCATTGCCAGGAAAGATATTTGACTTTCTCACTCAAAAGTAATATGCAAGGATTCTGTGATTCCAGAAGCTCCACAAATTGCAGTGGTTTGGGATTTCCATATCTAAAATATGCCCTTTGGATGCTTATTTGTGACCATGGAGCACAAAACCAGTCATACGGGTCAATTTGTCCAAATTGAGATTAATGCATCATCTGAAAGCTGAATAAATATGATTTCCATTTATGTATTTTTGGCATAAAAGAAACCTTTATAATTTTGACCCATTCAGTGTATTGTTGGCTATTGCTACAAATATACCCCAGCAATTTAAGATTGGTTTTGTGCTCCAGGGTCGCATTTATGAAATATCATGGCTAACATTTAAAGGCATGTATGCTGCTAAAATATATATTTATTTCAAAGAAATTATTTTCTTTTGGAACCTTCTATTCATCATAGAATATTGAGGATGAATGTATCATGGTTTTAACAAAAATATTATGCAGCACAATGTTATGCTTTCAATATTGATAATAAGAAATGTGTGTTGAGCCACAAATCAGCATATTAGAATGATTTCTGAAGGATCATTTGACCCTGAAGACTGAACTGATGACTTTTTAACTGTATTTTTGATCAAATAAATGCAGCATTTATGAGCAAAAGAGACATCTTTAAAAAACATTTAAAAGTCTTACTGACCCCAAACCTCTGAAAAGTAAAATTGTGTACCATTTTAAATCTAGTGCTTTTTTTTTTGAGTGTAGAGATTTCCCCAAAATATGAGCAGAAAATGTGAAAGAATGGCCTGATTATGGCTCCTGATGTTTATTAGCTTTCCATTTCCTTTGAAGATAATAAATATACACAGTACGAAGAAAAAATGTATCCAAGCTTAATTTAATAAAAAGAGCAAAGATTGATTTATTTAATATATTTATTGGATTAAGTTGCCAATGTCACATTCCAAAGAGAGTTATTAGCATTTCTTTTGAAATGGTTGTGCAGATTTATATTGTTTTAATTCAGCATGCCTCATTACCTCGATTTCATCTTTAAAGAATGTATTGTCAATTCAAAACTCAGGAAATATTTAATTCACTTATAATAGGACAATCAAGCATCTCTAACCCAAAATATATGACATACTAAAGAAAAACACTACTGCGAGTCCTAGCTGTAGAACTCCTGGGTAGTTAAATATTATTCAGGGTTTACATATTTCCCTTTTATAGCTTCATTACAGATGTGACTTCAGTGTCAGAATGAGCTAAAATTAAACTGTCATCCATGCAGAGTTTATCCAGGGTTCCCACAGAGTTGATTTTTCTTAATTGCGATATTGTATTTACAAATTCTTTCATTACAGGATCCAATTCTTATTTTGGGTTACATATCTGTTTGTGACCTCAGGACTACCCTTTCTGATGAATCCCACAAAGCAAACTGTAACAGTTGGTCACAGCTGCCAATCCAGACGGTGTGGGATATATGACAGCTCCCTGACTGACTGCGGTTTGGCTTGGGACCAAAACACAAAGGTTCTCGTAAAGCAAGACTCCAAACTAAATGAAATGAACCAGACGATTCCATTATTGCCAGATTTACTCCAAAATCTTCCCTGCAGATTTTTATTTATGACTGTTTATGAACGACCGACATCGAGACCTCATCAAAACGCACATTAACAGAATCTGTAGATCATGGCCTGTGGATCTATTACACTCTCATCCTCCCTAAATGGTCTCTTAGGAGTCTCCACAAGAAGAGATTGGGGTGTAATCCATTGTACAGCCACCGAACGGACCACCCAAGATGAGATTCACAGGGATTTAAATAGTTTCGCGTCTCAAGTTGGAAGCCTGTAGAGTCATTAGTGTTGATTTAGGAATGGTGAATGTGGTGCTGGATGTCAGGGCGGTGGAGGGTGAGGTGGTGGTCTGGCTGGAGGGAGATGAGTCTGAGGAGTAATGTGTGCTAAATGATCAGTAATTAGAGTTTAGTTCATATTAAAGGGTTTCTCCACCCCAAAATGAAAATTTTGTCATTAATCACTTACCCCCAAGTCGTTCCAAACCCGTAGAAGCTTCAATCATCTTCGAACACGATTCGAAGTAAGATATTTTACATGAAAACAAGGAGGCTTTTGTGACTGTCCCATTGACTGCCAATAAATTACACTGTCAATGTCCAAAAAAGAATGAAAGAAATCATCAGAATAGTCCATCTGCCGTCAATTGTTCAACCGTAACATTATGAAGCGACGAGAATACTTTTTGTACTTAAGAAAACAAAAATAACTACTTTATTCAACAATTTGTCTCTTCTGCCTCCGCATCACCGTAGCACCATTTTGGAGAATATCTGCTGAATACAAGCAGCGTACGCTGTGTCTGTGTCAGCTGCGACATAAGGATACATTTGTTATGTGTATAATGTATTTACACTTTGATTTGAATGAAAACCGCATCTCTGCAGCGCGGCTGACACTCCAGTGATGCAGAGAGACACAGAGGAGACGAATTGTTGAATATAGTCGTTATTTTTGTTTTCTTCACATACAAAAAGTATACTCGTATCCAAAACATCTTAAATTGTGTCTTAAGTCGGGATTATATTTCAAATAAATGCTGTTCTTTTAAACTTTTTATTCATCAAAGAATCCAAAAAAAAATGTATCATGGTCGCCAAAAAATATATTAACCAGCACAACAATTTTCTACATTCAACACTGTTTCTTGAGCAGCAAATCAGCATTTTTGAATAATTTCTAAAGGATCATGTGACACTAAAGACTGGAGTAATGATGCTGAAAATGTACATTAACAGGATGAAATAATCACAAAGTGCTAATTATTTTATTTATTACATTTTTTGAATAGATGATTGTCCTTGTTGGGACAATCTAACAGTCGAATATTCGCGGGGTGTTATTGATTATTCTATTTTGACTATGAGGGGAGCTCAAATGTCTGATTTCAGATAGAACTACTGGTTTTCTCCCAATAAGTTAATATACAGCCTATTATGATAAAGTTGTAAGAATATGAAAAGAAAGAAGCTTCAAAAAATAATATTTTAAAGTGCGTGAATAAATCCAACCACCCCTATAGATTTATGTTTCACTTTCCATAATCCATGACCGACAGAGGAGCATCTTTGCGGCAGGGATTTAAAACTTTATCAAGACTCAAACTTACACAGGCAGAGACTGGATTTTGAACAGGTAGGGTACAAGTGATTACAAAACATTTCAGCCAGTGTGTATATATATATATATATATATATATATATATATATATATATATATATATATATATGTATTAGGGGTGTAACGGTTCACAAAATTCACGGTTCGGTTCGATACGATACACTGATGTCACGGTTCGGTTCGGTTCGGTTCGATACGTTTTAGATACAGCAAAATGTAAAAACATCTCAACTTTTCAGAATGCCGCAAGCGCACCGCGGGTCATGTGACAAGAACCAACCAATCAGCTTCATCCTTTCCCGTAACAACGTTGAGAGCTCAGCCAAGATGAAGGAACAGCTGATCATAGTTGTATATGGATTGCAATTTTGAAATAAATTCAGTAGCAGAGCTACTGCAAGCGATTTTTAGAGCTGCAAATCCATTTATCCTTCGCTGAAATTTCCGCGTCTCATGGAGAGAGCACGTCATTGTTGCTTAGCAAAGACAGACGCCTCAGGAGAAAGACGCGCTTAGCGTTTTCCACGCGTTTTTAGGAGCGATATGTGAACGGCCCCTAAGGCGCTCGCTCACTCAGCACGCGCTGAAGGCTCGTTGCAAAATGTCTAATGCATTTAACAGACCAGAAATATAAGATCCTAAAATAACCAACAGGTCTGGTGTTTGGGTTGGATTCCCTGTAAGCTAGTGTCTAAATGCTGCAGGGATAGTTTGCTGCGTGCATGTTTCTCCTTTTTTTCGTCTTTTCCCAGATAGTACTGACGCATATATCCCAGATATTCCCGCTGTTTTTTTTTTTGTTTTTGTTTTTTGTAATCCCGCTGGTGTACCCTGTCATGTTGCAGATGCGACATACCGTTGTTTATTTATCCACCACTCTCTTGCCATCACCATTATAGCTTAAAGGGAATCCAAAGTGCACCCAAACACCAGACCTGTTGGTTATTGGAGGATCTTCTCATTTCTAGTCTGTTAAACGCATTGGCTATTTTGCAACGAGCCTTCAGCGTGTACTGAGTGAGCGAGCGCCTGCTGAGTAGCCTAACATAAACATATAAGATGGTGTTTTTTTCTTCTTCGGGAGTGTCAGGGGCGTTGCCTGTTACGTTGTTTGGGTTATTGGGCTACCTTGTTGAACGCATATCATTATATTTCTTTCTCTCTCTTTTTTTTTTTTTCAAATATAATTAATTACTCCAACGAACCGTTCGGTATACATAATGCGTACCGCGTACCGAACCGAAAGCGTCGTACCGAACGGTTCAATACGAATACGCGTATCGTTACACCCCTAATATGTATGTATATAATATTTACCTGATATAAGATGCATTTGGTTTTGAGTCAAGCACTTCATTGTAGTACTACAGTGATAGCTCTTCAGTGCACAGCGCGAGCAGCTCAAACTACAATGCAGAATATTAATAACTATGACTGGGACTGTTATATACATACTATTATAATGAGAAGACCATTATACTAAAATGCTATGACTTTTTAGAGTTTAGCTGCCGTGTTTCTGCACATTGTTTCATGAAGAACGCGTCCACAAAAGGAGTTCGCATTCGGGCCCTTTTTGCAAGTAGCCTATAAGTCTTAATATTCACATTATGTTGTGTAAATAACGAACCGTATTCTATATGAAATTATGAGTTGAATTCCATTGATTAAAATCTTTCTATCAAATGCGTCACTTTACTGGCCATCTTCATCTCAAAACAGAAATGCAGAACATTAACTGCTAACATTTTAGGCTAACGTTATAATGAGAGCACTATTGTAAAAAATAAATAAAAATAAAAAAATTGTTATGGTTTCGCCGACGTTAAATGTTAGCTATCTGTTTATCAAAACAAAACATTACTTAACCCGTTTATATCTGCAAGGTGTTCATTACACAATTTCCCTGTGTGTTAACATCAGTATTTATGTTAGTCGAATGTCTGACTTAATGTATTTTGCCCCGCCCCCAAACATATGATTGGACTATCAGTCGAATATCGGCAAGATTCGAAAATTCCGATTCGACTATGAAAATCCTTAGTCAGGGACACCCCTAGCTCGGCCCTAATCCTCCTCAGTTTATCTGTATATCTGAAATTCAGTTTTGTTAACATCAGCACAAGCATACATATGCTCTCAAAGCCAAAACACATGGAGTAAAGGTTAAATGTGTGGCTAAAACTTTGATTTTGATTTCATTGGGTCTCTAAAGGTTTGATTCATGCATTTCATAATCAAGGTAAGGTCCTTGTGACCACATGAAATGGAAAGTCTTCTGCAGCTCCACTAGATTTTCCTCCCACTGTGTCTCCTGCTTATTACTCGCTGATTAAACAATGTGGTTACGCTAATGACCTCCTAATAATGACGTTGGCTTGCCTCTGAATGAACTGAGGCTCCCATTATTTTCCTCTTTTCCTTCCTGAGTTCAGCTTCACTCACTCCTGTAAGCATGTGAACTTTGTTAGAAAGAACGCTGGGAATTGGAAGAGCTGTTTGGCACAAACACCGCGACTCAAACATGGAAAGAGCTCTGGCCGTGTTTCACTGCGTCACTGCTGTGGTTTGCAGTCTCTCTGGATCCTGGCTGGGGAACGAAGGCTGCTCTCCAACTCTGATCTCAGACCCGTCAAACACCTGTTCATCCTGGCCCAAAGTCTGCACACAGCTATCTCTGGATCAGATGTGTCTCTGGATCATTATTATGCAATCTTGGAGAGTGGGCTGCACTGATGGATTCTACTCTGGGAGGGTTTGACTGTCTCTGTCGGAGGGCTACTAAGAAGATCGGCCAATGCCTTCAATTATAGGAGGAAGATATTTATCTTTCCTAGATTGACAGTTTGTTTTACAACATACTTGTCATTTATAGTTCAAACTAATTGGTGGAAAGGCCAGGAACTCACATATGACAAACTAACCACAAATGTCATGTTGCTGTTGAGACACAACCAGTGATGATCACAGATTATTTTCAGCAGGCAAATGCTGGGTTAACTTCTATGAGTCATGCGATAATATCACTTCTTCACTCCAGTAATGATATATAGAGTTAGCCAGGAAATTCTTGGTAACTGGAACAAACACTTGGGTTCAACATTGGGCCTCAAGATTAATAGCTCTTCTAAATAACATACACTAATTTATTTATACTATATGCCAAAGGAAAATTTATGCAAGCGGAGGAATTTCCCAGCAATTTCCTTTTTCGCAGTGTGATTAATTACAGTTCACTGAGTTTTCTGCTGATGTGGATCTATCACTCGGATTTCATTTGAGAATTCATTTCAAATGACTTTATTTGTCCCAGTCGGCTTGATCTGTATATCCTGTGCTTGTGTTTCAGAATGAAACTTTCCAATGAGGAAATAAAGAGGGCTATTCTGACTATGGACGAACAGGAAGATCTGCCCAAGGACATGCTGGAGCAGGTGAGTGAGGGACAGAAGGAAAAGCATTCTGGATTTAAAACAGCTATCATGGTTATATATATACATGTATGGAAACCTAGTAAAAAAGTAGTAAAAAATACAACGGGTAATGATGAGAGCAAGTTTAATTTAAGAAAAAGAGTCACATTGAGCTCCTTAAACTTACTGCCAGATTCTGAAAGACAAATTCTTCAAACAGTGGTAGAAGAATATCTGGTGCTGGTCTTTCAAGAATCACTCTCAGCTTAAAATAAATCTTAATGTATTTCACAATACTGAGGGTCATATTTTTACCCAAGCAACATCTCTGAGAACCGGACACCTCGCAATTCTGGAGACTCGGGGAAAGTTGCAGTTCTGGAAAATGGTGGCACTGGAGACTAAATATGCCCCCTGATGGTTTTACATTAATTATTAAATCTTTTGCAGTTAACGTGTCTTTTCTTCTCCACCTGTTATATTTCTGAACTTATTGACCCAGTGAGCATTGTGTTGTCCAATGGTCATGTCTTAACTTCTGTATGGCATTAGTTTTGAATATTTCTCATGGGGAGTTAATCATTTTTGACATCTCATTCTGAGTTAAGCCTCTTTTTTTTTTTTTTTTTGCTCATTTTATCTGTAAAAGAAAACATGCCTAATAATTCTGCACACCTGAATATAAAGGGTTTTAAATGCTGAAATACAAAATTAATAGTAGTTATTAAGATTGACGTGGTTTGGAATTGAAAAAAATTTGCTTGGGGAAAAAATATATATTAGAATATCAATGTGCCTAATAATTATGCACACGGTGTATAACATTGCAATCATGAGAAATACATTTATGCATTTAGCAGACACTTTTATCCAAACCAGCTTACAGTGCATTCAGGCTATACATTTTTACCTAACAATAGTAAAATAACAATTGTGAGCCATGAAGTTGCAATTCTGGAAAACAGTCACATTTTCAGATATAAAGTCCCAACTGAGAGATATAAAGTCACAGTAATGGAAAAATATACAATCGTGAGCTATAACATCACAGTAGTAAGAAAATCACAGCAGTGAGCTATAAAGTTGCAATTATGGGAAATAAACAATCGTGGAAAATCACACTTGCGAAACAGTTTAAATTCTGAAATCTAAAGATGCAATAACTAAATAAAGTAATATGAGATACAAAGTTGCAATTATGGAAGCAGCCACATTGTGAGAAATAAAGTTGCAATTGTGAGATAAATGTAACTGTAAGAAACTAAGTTACAATCAGCCCTGAGTTACTAATTTTAATATCACTTAAGACTGCTTAAGGGTGATTCTCTGTTATTAGTGCTGTTGTAATTGATGATGTTTTCTTCACTGCTCCAGATGCTCAAGTTTGTCCCAGAGAAATGTGATGTGGACCTACTAGAGGAGCACAAACATGAGTTGGACCGCATGGCAAAGGCGGACCGCTTCCTCTATGAAATGAGCAGGTAGGACATTTAATCATGATGATGACAGTTTAAGTGAGCTGTTCATATAGGACACGTCTTATTTTTTGTCCATGCAAACATACACAAGCCTTTGACCATTGTGATGCATCTAGAGTAAGAAGAAGTAAAAAAATGCATCACGAGTGTAAATAGAAATTTCCTTTTTCACAATTCTACTTTTATCACGAGGAGCTTTATTTAATTAGATAAATGTGATGGCTTAAATAAGTTAACCTTTGTCCATTTGGAAATAAAGGCTCCTAACTCTCTAAAAAGGAAGACGAGCTCAGAAACCTTCAGCTGATTCCTAAATGTTGCTGCACACAACCCATAAGCCCCATTGCTGATTGGCTTGGATCTTTATTTCATCTTGGCACCGCGATGAGTGTCATGCTGTTCACCTCCACAGTCCCACACAGTGGATTTCATGATGTTGGCTTCGTACGTTGTAATGTAAGGAATATCTCATCCGTGAGGGCCACCCACCACTGAACAGTGACTTATTCAGATCTGTTTCAAACACGTGGTGTTAGAAGTAAATGTGATTTCCTGTAGGAAGGAAGGAAGTAAAAGGGTTATGGATCCTGGGTGACACACTGATCTGGTCAGACTGAGGATCCCGTTCAGCATCAATATTTTCTGTAACTAAATAAGTACTATCTTATGGTAGACATGCAGAGGAGCTCAGCCAAACAAAGCACAGGTGCTTGGCTTGCTTGCTTTTTCTTCCTCTGTTTATGAGACCCTAGTGAGTTTTTTTTTTTACTCCACTGTGGCTGATGTGTTTGGAGTATAGAGGATGGAAGACAAATCGTTCCAAGAATCGACTGGCTTGTCCGATTTAAGTCTCTAAGGCTGTGTTTAGGCCCTCGGCAAGTGCTGCAACCTAGGTGATTGTCCCCGACACGGGACTGCTGAATGCAACACAGCAGCATCAGGCTCAGAGCACTGCTTCAGACTGTTTGTTCTTTATTCAGTGGAACCATTAATGCTGTGTATACAGATCATGTGTGTTTTATTGTGTCATATACAAGACAGTAAATCTCTACCGCTCATTTAGAATCTATAATGGGTGATGTAGTGTGCAATCCTTTTAATGGACCTTCTTTTATATTTTTCCCTGGCACAATCCTTTCTCTTTGTCCTCCATACAGAATTAACCATTACCAGCAGAGGTTACAGTCTTTGTACTTCAAAAAGAAGTTTGCAGAGAGGATTGCAGAAATTAAACCTAAAGTTGAAGGTTTGTGCATGTGCACTTTAAACACATTTGCATTGCAAAAATCATATTTGATTCTTTCGATGGCAAAGCTGTCAGCATCATTACTCCAGTCTTCAGTGTCACATGATACTTCAGAAATCATTCTAATATGCTGATTTGCTAATGAAAAAGCATGTATCATTATTGCTATTAATGTTGAAAACGGTTATGCTATTTAACATTTATTCTGAAACCATTATATACTACTATTCAAATGTTTGTGTGGGCTTAATAGAAATTAATGCTTTTATTCAGAAAATATACATAAAAGTTTTCAAATAAATGCTGTTCTTTTGACATTTCCATTCATCAAAGAATTCTGAAATAATGTTTCCTCAAAAATATTAAGCAGCAAAAACTGTTTGTAACTTTGATGATAATAATAAGAACCATTATTAATAACTGAGCACCAATTCATAATATTAGAATGAAGGAACATGTGACACTGCTGCTGAAAATTCAGCATTACCATCAAATAAATAAATGACATTTTAAAGTATATTCAAATAGAAATAGTTTTAATTTGTAATATTTCACCATATTACAAGATGTTACAGTTAACATTAATACCTATTCTACTAATATTCTACTGCTTAAATTTGCTAGTGATAATGATAACAGTATTGTTCCAGTATAGTTCATGAACATTAACCATTTTAGCCTTGTTCTTTGTGTTTCTTTTTCAGCACTGTCCAAGGCCTCAAAAGAGGTGCTGCACAGTAGAAATCTCAAGCAGTTGCTGGAGGTGGTGCTGGCGTTCGGCAACTACATGAACAAAGGACAGAGAGGCAACGCTTACGGCTTCAAAATCTCCTCACTCAACAAGATTGCAGACACCAAGTCCAGCATCGACAAGTGAGAAGATATGCCCATTATTTCTAGCTTTTATATTCATACATTTATTGTGGTCTTTGTCCCATTGCAGAAATATCACTCTCCTACACTACCTGATCACCATTCTGGAGAAGAAGTACTCTAAAGTCATGATCTTCTCAGAGGAGCTGCAGAACGTGCCGGGAGCTGCAAAAGTAAAGTAGGTATAGTTTCGGAGTGGCTGGTGTGTGCTTCTATCATCAGCTTTACGAATTTACAGGCCTTTAGGGTCTACTTGAGCTAAATGGATTTTGGAAATCGTTTTTGTGGTGTCACTCCCGCCAACCACTGGGCTTCAATCCATGCTGTGGGTCATACAAGCTTTTGGTTAGTCACATATGCAGAGCAAAACCCTAAATCATAGTTGGAGGAAATGGGGCCCTTTGTGTGCTGAAATATATAAGTGGAAGAGAGCTACATGCTTACATGCCACCAAAGCAGAGAGATCTCCACTCGATGACCTCTCGAGACCTGCGTGCCAGCAAATCTGGGCCGAAGTGTGAGAGATATGCTTGTGACATTCTTACCCTTTGGAAAATACTTTCTAATTTTGTGTCGTTGCTTTAGAGGAACTATCCAAATGTACAGTAGAACGGCCACTAAACTACTTTCTAGTCACGCCAGCAAGACTAATGTAATCATGCTCGGTCCACAAGTGAAGTCACAAGACCGTCATCTCATTTGAGGGGGTAGAGTGAATGAAATAAAGGATTCTGTTTGTTTGACTCGCTCTATAAGTCAGTGTCATTTATTTAACAAATAAAAATATGTTCCAGGGACAAAAGGTACAGTGAGTTTGAATGGCCATTGAGATTTTGTCATGATTCTGCCCTTGTGTCCTTGATTTTTCCTAGTCTTGAGGCAGGATCATGACAGACCCGTGTTTTGTGTACAAGCGCATGGCCTTGTCTTTGGGCCATGTGCTTGTGTTGTCTCGTTCCCTTGCCCCGCCCCCCTTGTTAACCTAGTCGTGTCTTGATTGTCCCATCTGTGCCACCTGTCGTGTCTTGATTGTTCCCCCTATTTAGATCTCCTAGTGTGCTCTGTCTTGCGTCGGTTCATTGTTCATCACTTGTGATTTGTGTACCTGTCATTGTGATTGTACTACATATGTGTTCTACGCTTGTGATTGTACCTCTGAAGTCCCTGTATAACCGTGAGTGTTATTTGTAGTTAGTGTTCTCTAGTTTTGAGTCTTTGTTTATCTTGTCTGATCAGTCCTGTTTAGTATTTGTTGTATCTGCCCTAGTCCTGTTTTCCCCCTCGTGGGTTTTTGTTTTCCCCTTTTTGTAATAAACCTGTTTGTGTTGTAAATCCTGTCTGCACCTGAGTTCCTCCCTTACCAAAACCTGACAGAATGAACCGACCACCAAGGAACTCAGCAGACAGGAGGCAATGCTGGATGGCATCAGCCAGCCAGCGAGATTGTTTTGAGGGCTCTCGCCTTGTGGTGTTCCGGGGGACCAGGGGAGGTCGTTCCGGAGCGAGCGGGCGAGAGGAGGAGCCCCAGAGGTCCCCACCTACCCAGCTGCCGGCGATCCCGGAGGGTCGTGTCCTGGCCGTGGCAACCCTGGGGGGTCAGGCAAGCCCCTCCCAGAGTCCTGAGGTGCCCTCCTCAGCCAGCAGTCTCCCCATGAAACGAGGGAGACGGTTTTCATGGGAGTCAACTTCTGAGTCTTCGGCGTCCGAGACTGCCCTGCCCGAGACCAAACTCCCCCAACCCGCCTCTGACCCAGCTGTGGCCTCTGCACCGCGCCCAAGGAGGAAGAGGAGGAAGAGGGGGCCTGCCGGTCCTGTGACCCTGTCTCCTCCCGTGCCAGCAGCGGAGAGCGCTGGCGTGCCCGTGCCAGCAGCGGAGAGCGCTGGCGTGCCCGTGCCAGCAGCGGAGAGCGCTGGCGTGCCCGTGCCAGCAGCGGTGGGCGTTCCCGTGCCAGCAGCGGAGAGCGCTGGTGTGCCCGACCCAGCAGCGGTGAGCGTGCCCGAGCCAGCAGCGGAGAGAGCTGGCGTGCCCGTGCCAGCAGCGGTGAGAGCTGGCGTGCCCGTGCCAGCAGCGGTGAGCGCTGGCGTGCCCGAGCCAGCAGCGGTGAGCGTGTCCGAGCCAGCAGCGGTGAGCGCTGGCGTGCCCGAGCCGGCAAAGAAGAGGGCAGTATGCAAGTCGGCAGTCGTGAGAGCGCAGGAGAGTGCCGCGGCCGACTCTGCAGCAAAGACTTTAGTTCAGTGTATCTCATCTCGTAAGGAGATGCCAATTGTCTTAGCGGCTAAAGCCTTTTCTGATTATTTGTCTAGTCTTGTCCAAATCCTAGAAGTCCCCGTCAGTCCTGTTTTGTCCCCTGACCCTGTCCCCAGAAGTCCTAAGTGTCCAGCCGTTGTCTCCCCGTGTCCGGTTGATGTGGCCCCGTGTCCCGTAGATGTCCCGTGTCCTGTTGTCCCCCCGTGTCCAGTAGATGTTGCCCCGTGTCCCGTAGATGTTGTCGTCCCGTGTCCCGTAGATGTTGTCGTCCCGTGTCCAGTAGATGTTGTCGTCCCGTGTCCAGTAGATGTTGTCCCCCCGTGTCCAGCTGTCGTCTCCCCGCGTCCCGTAAGTCTTGCCCCGCGTCCCGTAAGTGTTGCCCCGCGTCCCTTGTCTGCTCCTATCATGTCCCCTGTCAGTTGTCCCGAGACCCCTCCCCGCCCCTCACCACCCAGACCTGCCCGTACCCCCCGTCGTCAGCCTTCGTCCTGTCCTCCTAAAACTCCTGCCCCACCCACTCACCCTGGTCTGTCCCCCATGAACTTTGTGGTCCCGCCTCCTCCCCTTCCCTGTTTGTTTTTTTTGATTTGTCACCCTAACCCTGCCGTCGTGTATTCATGTCTGCCTTTGTTATTATTTGTCATGTCTTGTTGGTTTGTGTCGGTGTCCCAGTCTGTCATGTCAGTCGTGTCCCGTGTTTGATGTTCCCTTGAGGAGCGTCTGGAAGCCGCTCCTTAAGGGAGGGGTTCTGTCATGATTCTGCCCTCGTGTCCTTGATTTTTCCTAGTCTTGAGGCAGGATCATGACAGACCCGTGTTTTGTGTACAAGCGCATGGCCTTGTCTTTGGGCCATGTGCTTGTGTTGTCTCGTTCCCTTGCCCCGCCCCCCTTGTTAACCTAGTCGTGTCTTGATTGTCCCATCTGTGCCACCTGTCGTGTCTTGATTGTTCCCCCTATTTAGATCTCCTAGTGTGCTCTGTCTTGCGTCGGTTCATTGTTCATCACTTGTGATTTGTGTACCTGTCATTGTGATTGTACTACATATGTGTTCTACGCTTGTGATTGTACCTCTGAAGTCCCTGTATAACCGTGAGTGTTATTTGTAGTTAGTGTTCTCTAGTTTTGAGTCTTTGTTTATCTTGTCTGATCAGTCCTGTTTAGTATTTGTTGTATCTGCCCTAGTCCTGTTTTCCCCCTCGTGGGTTTTTGTTTTCCCCTTTTTGTAATAAACCTGTTTGTGTTGTAAATCCTGTCTGCACCTGAGTTCCTCCCTTACCAAAACCTGACAGATTTGTCCATAATAACCTGTTATAATGGCCTATTTGTGTCTGGAGGGAGGAATAAAGGATGCAAAGATTGAAGACAAGCGGCTATCAGTCCTACTGAGGTCATTTGGGCAACTAAGAATAGCTCGGCTCGGTTCACACACATTATATGCAGTATCTGACTAATGGAGTCACTTCAGTGCTATCACAGGGGTTAAAGTTCAGATAAATGCCTGTTAGACATATCTGTGCTTCATATCAGTGTGACCTGTTTGGATAAAAGGCTAAAAATGGTCAGCCTGTATGGCATATGGAGATTTTTGTTACATGGCCATTTATTTAAAAAGGGCCCATATACAGCTGACTGTGACTGAGAGATGTACAGTACATATACAAATATAGAAATATTTAATAATTAAATTGCTATAAAACATGGTATTTAAATATGATAGAAATATTAAAAAACTCATTTTGGTATAAAAAAAAAGAAACATTTAATCGTTTAAATTAGATTAAAAGGTCAACATTTACATTATTCAAATCTAAAGTTAGTCATTTTTTATATTATTTTAATGGACCCGAGATAACATACTGTAAACTAACTGTTGTAATAAATACTGTTACAAATGTATTGCTCATTGATGATTAATTTAAACATAAAACATTAAAATGTATAATTCTCGCTGGTAAATTTTAAGTTGCTGTAAAAAAAAATTTTATGAACTTGCTCACATATTTTTTATTGATTTTTTTTTTTATTGATCACATACAATGAGTGGGATCTCTGTGATTGTGTCTTTCCAGCATGACTGAACTGGAGAAGGAGATCAATAATCTTCGCAGTGGCTTAAAGAGCGTAGAGAGCGTAAGTGCTGCATGATTCCTCTTTTTCAGGCTTAAAAGCAAATCATGTACAGCGTGTCTGTCTCTCATGCAGGAGCTAGAATTCCAGAAGAAGCGTCCTCAGGAGTATGGGGATAAGTTTGTGTCAGTAGTCAGCCAGTTCATCACAGTGGCCAGTTTCAGCTTCTCTGATGTCGAGGACTCCCTCAGTGAGGCCAAAGAACTGGTGAGTGTGTGTTGCTCTGCATTTGTTTGAGTGTGTATTTTTAAGATGCACATCCTGGTGCTCAGCATTTCCTTCAAAGGCCAGCTGGAGGAACAGGCTGCGCTCACTCTGGACGTCCTGCTGCGTGCAGGAGCTGACCTTCAGCCTCTCGCTGTGAACGCTTCCTGTGTAGTGACCCTGGCACTTTCACTGGCCTCTGGGGGCCCCACAGGACACAGAGAGGGAACAGAACATTTAACTCTTATTGCTTTCGAAAAGTCCATCTGTGCAGAGGGAGGCAGCTGTAAACACGCACGCTTAACAATATCTTCAGTCCTTTGAGGGGAAATGGGTTTTGAATGTTAATATATCTCATAAATGGGACAGCCCACATTTAAGTTTTTTAAAATGTACTCTTTGTGTTCATGTTAACGTCATATTTCTATGATATATTATTTATTATTTAATGCATATAATTATTGTTTAATAAATAGGACGTATTATTAATATATATTAGTAACACCACACTTATGTTTTGTTTGTTTGTTTTAGTTTTATTTAAATTACTGAAAAATATTAGTTAACAATACCACCACTGCAAATGATTTGATATTTAGGAGTCTTACTGACTTGATACACACAGGGGTCCTCGTTATGATATCATCATCTCTTTTTGTTTTGGGGTTTTCCAGTGTCTTTCAAATATTAATAAGCAGTGAAAGATATATTTTTTTCTAATAATATATATATATATATGTATATTTGTTTCTTTTTTTTTGCATAAAAACATTTATTAGAAAAAAATATATCTTTCACTGCTTATTAATATTTGAAAGACTCTGAAAAACTTTTTTTAATTACATTTTACTACTTTTTAATGAGCCTTTTTCTTTATAATGCTATCATGAGGTAAAATGTACACATAAATTTACACACATAAATGCACCATAACATGCCACGTGCATTCTATAGCAGAAAAGATGGATCTGCAACCCAACCTAGGCCTCTTGTCTGAAGTCTGAGACTGATAAGAAGAGATATAAAAGCAGGGCAAAGGAGAAATAAAAATATGCCCCTTGGCTCAGGCACATACAGGCCCACGGAGGAGCTGTTCCATATGGCAGTGATAAAGGCACATCAAAGGCATTGTGGGAAGACTAGTCCTCCTCCCCTGTGGTGAGACGGCACGAGGCAGCAGCAGTGCCACGGCAAGACTTCAGTCCCCTGTGTTCAGCCTGCAGTCAGTCACTGGAGAAATCTGGGTTAACAACACCAATTTATGCTTGGCTACCGGTGACCGGATAACTAGCAGTGTGTCACACACTTCATTTACCAGAAGTTCATTAGACCCCCAGAGTTTGTTATAATGCTGCCTGGCCATTTCACTGCAATTTGTTCCTCTTGGTTTGCACTTTCTTTGGACTGTAGAACATTCTTTATATATATATATATATATATATATATATATATATATATGTATATATATATATATATATATATATAACGAATATTTATTTTATTTAAATATCATATATGATACAAGTTTTATGCTACTTTTCCTACCTTTTTTTAAATAAATAAAAAAATGTCCCTCAGCTGGATTATGAGCCATGTTTGTTCCTCTAAAATATTTACGAGTTTTTCTTGAGGCTTTTCCTCAGGATTTTCTTGAAGTATTCATGTTCACATCATTACTCTGAAAGTAAAGAGAGCAGGAAATAACTTTCATATGACCAGTGCTCCTGTTCTCCAGTTCTTAAAGGCAGTCAAGCACTTTGGTGAAGATGCTGATAAGATGCAGCCCGATGAGTTCTTTGGGATATTCGACCAGTTCTTGCAGTCCTTTGCAGAGGCCCGTCAAGAGAACGAGAACATGCGCCGACGCAAAGAAGAGGAGGAGCGCAGGGCACGGATGGAGGCTCAGGTCCGTGAGCTTTCAAATTCAGTTAATTTTGAAGTTTTTAATAATTCATCATTTAATTATTTATTATTGTTGTTATCTTAAATGAGTAATACGTGTATTTGTTTTTTGAATGTTCGCAAATATACTATATTTTACAACAAGTATTTCGCTACTTTTAATTTATATTTTTAAACATAAAAAATCTCAGCTGATAACGTTAGCGTGTGTCATACATGTTGTTCCGTTCGTTTGGTTAAATTGGTCCAGACCAAAAAGGAAAATGGCATTCACACTGGCATTTTTAACAGCGAACCTATAGTTACCGAAACAAAAGGCAGTGATAAGTTCATAACCTGATTGGTTGGGATAAATGACGTATATTTTGTGACAGAACACTCAAAACAAGAAAAGAAGGTATATTTGACTTGGTGTATAACATCAACGTTCCCATTCACGTTCGTTTGGATTCAGTCCGCTTGTTTGGTGCGTACCAAGTTTCCAACAGCAGCGTTCACACTTACTCAAACGAAGCGCACTAACAGAGCAATCGTTTTAATTGAACCAAACGTGACAAGTGTGAACACATCCTTAATCAATTGACAGCATCTGCTGCAATACTAGAATAATGCATTAATGCTCTAGCCAAAACACTTAAGAGGTCCATAACTCATCTCTTCATTTTTCACCCATTCACTGCCAAATCTGACATCATCTTTTCGATATCTTTCAGCTCAAGGAGCAGAGGGAGAAAGAGAAGAAGGCTCGAAAAGCCAAAGAGAACGGAGAGGATGATGGGGGCGAGTTTGACGACCTGGTGTCAGCTTTGCGTTCTGGAGAGGTTTTCGATAAAGATCTGTCCAAGATGAAGCGCAATCGCAAACGCATCAACAGCCAGACGTCCGATGCCGGCAGGGAGCGTCCAATTACCAAGCTCAACTTCTGAACGGCGGTCAAGCTGACCAACCACTGAGACGCATTTCATTACAACCCAACAACCTCCCTGTGGTGGTGAATCTGGTGAATCCCCTCAGAGGAAAGCATGTTTACCCAAAGACGGTCAGCTTATCATGTGTCATGTGACTGTAATGGGAAACCTGTCCAAACGAGAGAGAAAAGACTCTCAGAAATTAGGAAAACAGCTGCCAAATAAACCTAATTTAATGATTTATTTCATCAAGAGTGCTGGAGCACCTGAATATTATCAGAAATTGAGATAACTGTGGGTTTACTGAAACTCGGCTCATTTGACCATAGAAACTGCAAATCTTGTCAACCCCAATTTTTCTTCCTGTAACCAAACAAATCGCCAAAAGTAACACTCATCTGAATGTCTCCATTTCTTGCTTTTCTGACTGATTCAAAGTGGGAATAGATGTTATTTAAAGATTCAATGACAAGTCTGTACATAGGTCAGTGAAAAGCTGTAAAGTGACTGTACACCTTTAAGAGAAGGATTTTGCCCTTTAGACAAAAGGTGTTTTTTTTGTGTGTGTGTGTGAGTGTTTTAAAGGAATATTACTGATATTGATAACCAGGGTTCTGGGTTGCTTTTTCAGAAAGAGGACTGCATTGTGATATTCAATACAGACTGACTGGGAATGGTTTTTTAAAGGTGTGTTTTTAGGGGCCTCTGGAGCCTATGTTGTCTCAAACACTTTGGATGGTCATTGTACAGACTCTATGCAGTTTCTGATGTCAAGTGTTGGTCTCTGTTTGAGGAGTTTTCATGTGAAATGAAGTCATATTTAAAATGCTCTGTAAGTAACTGGATCAAGGCAATACTCTTCTTCCCTTAACGTTCTTCCATCCTGTCTGGAATCTCTCCTGGCTTTTTATTAGCAGCCTAGTTTATGTTGTAAAAGTTGCAAAGTTTCCTTTTTCAGTGTAAGATACCTCCATTGGAATTTTATAATTTAATGAAAACACAACCTTCCATTGTCAGATGAATCATAAGAGAATAAATGGAAGAATCCGAGTCGTATTTTCTTTTATGTTGTCAATTTAAGTTTCGTCTGATTGTTAGTGAATGTTAATGCAAAAAAAGAAACATTATATATATTATATACATATATAAAAAAATAAAGAAATAAATACACACACACACACACACAGTACATAGAAGCCCACACTGCTATAGCTCATGAATCACATTTTAATATAATGTTTCAGTCATGCAGTCTTCATCAGGCAAAAACATTCCAAATGTTATTTGAAAATGATTAAAAACAATGTCACTACACTTCAGATGATGTCCTCTGGTGGGCAATATTAGCAATTACAATGTTAAACTTGTCACCCTTAATAGAACCAAACATTATAAGAATGAAAACTATATTTTTGTGAAATATAGAAGTAATTGTTGGTGTATGGTAAAAAAAAAAAAAAGTTAAAAAAACTATATAATATGTTTATTCAATGTCTAATCATGATTTCCTTTATAAAGAACCTCCATCAGAAGATTCACATGTCTCTGAGCTCAGAAAACCTGTGATACTCTGCGATCACATCAGAAGCAGAAATATCAGTTGTAATCTTTAAGTCAGCGCAGAAGAAAACCTCCTCTCAGAGGGTCATCGCTCTCTTGGGTGAAGCTGGCCACACCGCTGTAGTGAGCATGACCTGTGACCTCCACTACCACAGCCCTGAAGTCCCCACACGTGGTCTCCTGCAACAACAGGTTGATTACTGGATTTGTTAAAGAATATAAGCTACATTTTCAGGACTAGACCCTTAAATGACAGGTACTTCTATTGCTTTTCCTGTAAACACTGATCCTGTAGCTCCACTCTTGAAGCTTCTGGTCTGGTTCAGTCCAATCAGGCCTTTATGGTACTGAAGAGCTATACGAGCAGTGACGCCTGACCCTGTAGGGCTTCTGTCCACCTGACAACACATATAACAAACCTCAGTCACAAAGAGCAAAAGACCAGTCGCCATCAACCAAATTATTTCATTCTAGGATGAAGTGAACAGTCCTAAAGTCCAGAACTTCCTTTACATGGATTCAAATAAACAACTGATTTTACCTGTGCATCAGCAAACACACACACATTGGCCGTGGGCTCTTCAGAAAAAGCATCTTTGCCGTCAGTAAGGATTGCGCCATAGAGGAAGGCCAGATCCTCACTGACTGGATGGTGCAGCTTTACCTAGAGTCATCGCAACGATTAGTCCGGTCAATTATGCAAATTACAGACTAATAAAATACAATGCTGAATAAAGTAGGTTTATGTTTCCTTCACTTGCCCAATTTTTTTTTATTTTTTTTATATAAAATCTTAAGAATCTAATTTTATTTTAATTTCATCATTATTTTTGAATTAGCTTTATTTTTATATTCCAGTTTTCATTTTAATTTGAGTGAGTACGTTTTAGTCATGGTATGTGTTTTTAACATAAGATTTTTTTTTTCTAAATAGCTTTATTTTATTTTAAGTTTTACTAATTTTAGTATTTCACCTTAAACCTTCAATGAATTACTAAGGTGAACATTTCTAATGTTCTTCAGTTTTTAAGTGATATTTAGATTTTATTTTAGCTCATTTCAATTAACAAAAATGCCTTCTAAGCTAGTTTTAGTTAACAACAACAGCAGTTACCTGGGATTTCACAGCATCACTCACAGCAATGGCTGCATCCACCAGATCTCGGGTCTTGGACTTGTTCACATCCAGTCCAAATTTCTCAGAACTCACAAAAGCATAAAGAGCTCCACCATAACTGATATCCACAGTGATGGACCCATATCCTGGTACCGAGACACACACATCTAAAAAAACAAGGATGGCAAAGAATGAAACAGCTCTCTCAAAGACAATTTAAATATGATATTATACTAACACATACATATACAAGTTTGGCAAGTGATTAATGAAATACCATTTAAAAATATGTTTCAAAGTGACACATGATTTGAACATAAACTTGCAAATGTTTTATGATCATATTGTCATGACCACACCATATTGCTCACCTGTAGCGAAAGCAAAGGCTGGCACACTGTGGAATCTGACAGCTCCAGTTTTTCCATTGGAATACTGTGTAAAGGCCTTCACTAAGCCACAGGGGCAGTGTATGTTTATCTGCGTCTCTGGTGAAGTGGGGGCTTTGATCAAGCCATAATCCACCGCAAAGCGCCCGAGAGCAATGACAGCGTGGCCACACATGGTGCTGTACCCTTCGTTGTGCATGAACAAGACGCCGAGATCCGCCTCTGCTAACTCACTTCTGACCAGCAGGGCTCCGTACATGTCATAGTGACCACGGGGCTCGAACATTAACACCTTGCGAAGATGATCGAGATGCTCTCTCACATAGCGTCGTTTGGCAAGGATGGTGTCGCCCTTCACCTCTGGATACCCACTCAGGATAATACGCAGCGGCTCTCCGCCTGTGTGCATGTCCAGCACTGATAACACCGAGCCGGAGTGAGGGGGGAGCTTTGGGAACTCCATACAGCAGTCTGTAGTGGAAAAAATAAACAACATGTTGAATGAAAAATATACTTGAAATAGTCTCTAAACTAATGTAAGTAGAAGGCATTGTCCCAGATTTGGCATGCAATGACTTTTTATATGCAGAATTATGCTAATAAGAATAAGACAAGATACATTTCTGTTTTAGTAAGGATGACTTACCCATTCAGACTATCTACACTGACACTAAACGAGTATGTCTTTTTGGTAACGTAAGAACTCTGGGTGGGAAATGGCATCCTTGAGCTTTTTAATGTTCAATGTTTAATATTCCATTAAATAATTATATGTTTGATCTTCATGCATTCTGGGACCATAAAAAAGCACATTTTCTTACAACAGGCCAATTAGACCCCTTACCCTAATCCTAGGAATAATGCACAAATGTAACTGTAACGTTAACAGCGAACAGAACTGTCTAGCGCTGGTTTCCTGAAACTATTTGAGATCATGCAAAAAGTATCTTACCGTCACAGCTGTAACGTTACACTGTTGAAACTTATGAGAAAGACAGCACGTTCAGTGAAAACGTCAACAAACAGAAAACCTTACATTTGAATAACAGCGTCTGTTAACTAAAACCTGCTCGTTTTACGACCTTTAGTGTTATGCTTTTCCAAACTCCAGTCCAGTTGGACGGTTGTGCAGTGGCTCTTTATTGCCTCTCTGTGGCCTGGATGAGAAGTACAATTAAACTTAATAATGTATCATCCTGAAGGAACCAATCTAAAAGTGATCGGATTGATATGTTGCTATCAGTTGCTAGCTCGTCCTAAGTTAGTTTTAACCAATGATCATTATAGAGCAATATTGCTCAAGGGCATCTCAGTCGTGGTTCCACCTCTACATGCAGACACACAACTGTACAAATTAATTTATAGATTTAAAACCCATTCCTGAACCTGCAGACCCATGTTCTCACTTGCTTGGACATTGCTGCTGATCCTGAAGACCTTGCTTATCTTAGGTGTGTTTATTCGGGGTAGCTAAACTTTGCAGGACACTGGCCTTCCAGGAGCAGGACTGAGCGTCCTGACATTAGCTCTTTACATTCAGTGCATGTGATTTAAGAAATTGTACAGTTTGAAGTGTGACGTTTATTCTTGTACACAGATATGGCATATTCAAGGCAGTACACATGAAATTCGTGTATTTATTGGTCATTTAAACTGATTTAAACAGAAATCCTGTCGTCCCCTCTAGTGGACATTAGGTTTTAAGGCCTTCATTGCTCAGATAACAAAAGTCACTAGGATTTTTTGAGAAGGTAAAAGTCTGACCAGTTACAGCAACGCGAGGCAGGCGAGTCTAAAGATCTGAGCTGAATTTGGTGAAAGTTTTAGTCCGTTTCAATTACTGTTATAATAAATAATAATAATGTTCAAATATATGTTGGCTTTCACAAAACCCAACTAAGCTAAGAAGAGAAACATTAACCAATTTAGTATGCAATAAAACTAATATTACTAATTGATTTAATAGATTTAACTTTATTTTCACAATTATTTATTAATGTCACACACATACCCAGTCCTGTTTGACTTTAAAGACGAGAGGGGGTAAGTGTTACAGACATATAATCGTGGAAATGTTCAGTCTATTGTTCATTTTTATTTCCACTTTTATCCAAGGAGACAAAACTATTTGCTCTGTATTTATCAGTGGGACAATATTCATACAATACTATAACCTAGAAATAATTGAAAGGGGTCACTTGCAAGTCACAGCAGCGCAAATTATGTGCCCAGCAACATCTGAATTAAATATTATGTTAATTAACAGTGAGCGGTGGTTTCAGACATTATAGTACTGACTCTTATTTTGCCTGAAAGAAAAGACTGAGCTGAAGGCGGAGCGATTCAACCAATCAGATTAAAGCAGCGTTTCAGCGCCGCCCACAAGTGCGAATTAAAAATTGAAGCCATAAAGCAATTTGTAAACCTCCTAAAAATAGGAAATGAAATTATCCAAAACGTAGTTATTTAAGTGGGTGTGTCTGCTGCATACTGCAGACACAGGTACCTCCAACACAAAAATATACCTTATTTCTTTATGAACATAATTATTCAGGAATTATTACACATAAACGTTTTAGTATCAGAAAAGGATTCGAATATATTGCAATGAATAATGCAATAACCTCTGATAATATTGCTCTACAATGAAATGAAAAGCTTAAATACTATCTTGGAAATAAAGCTTAATGTCTTTAAATCCGTACTGTATATAGTCAGTTATTTCTCTGAATAAATTATGATGTGTATATTTTTAATGTCCTGATTGAGCAACATCTATTTCAGACCCTCCAAAATCGCACAGATATGTTTATTACCGTTTCCATGAAAATGTTGTATACTAAATTAATAATTAATTTAACCACCGTTTATATCATTACCTACTTCAAAATGAATGCTGCTTAAGAAATCATTGTTGTAATATTTGCAGTTAGCTACTTTACGAATAAAAATACTATTACTTAATTATATAAACAATGAATAACTGTATAAGGCGAATAATGTATACAAAGTTTAAATCTTTGTAATTTGTTTATATATATATATATATATATATATATATATATATATATATATATATATATATATATATATATATATATATATATACATACATACATACATACATACATACATACATATATATATATATATATATATATATATATATATAGCTATATATATTGAGGTTGTGTCCGGCTGATGTTTATCACGTTTATGATGTTCGCTACTGTAATGAACGTAGCTTTTTAATAAGTAGGGGAAATTCCCGACACTTTCATGACGTCATTTGATTCTCTGACACTTTAGCCATTGATTTTGTTATGTTTTGAATAATGTTTCGTACTTCTGCATGCGACATAATGACGTCACTTTTAGAATTTTCGCCAGCATATATAAAAGGCGCGATTCTCTCCTGCTCATTTGAAGGTTTGAAGTAGTCGGATATCAAAGTCCTGTAAAAGTAGAGCAGTATTATCGGTAACCTGTGTAAAAATGGGCCTATTAAGCAAAGCACTGAATCGTCTAAGGACTTTGTTAAAAAGGACACCCCAACCCCATCCTGATCAGGATAATGAGACCCCTGTTGGGGCTTGTGTGGCTGATGTGGGCGGTGGTAGTGAGGCAGGGAAAGAAAAGAATAAGAGAGAAAGGAAGAGGTTTTGGAGGTGGCACTTAAGAAGAAAAAAGTACAGTGTGGCTAAGGCTGAGAAGCTGTACCAGACTTCTGTATTGGGAACAGGAACATACCGGAGGCATAGTCAAAGTAAAATTGAATTTTTCTTAAACAGTTACTCCATTATTGGTTTTAATGTTTAATGTGTGACTTTTAAATAACGGAAACTAAAATGAACAACTGGATTGAAATTATGTTATGCATTTTTTATCTGAGTTTGATGTTAGATAACTTTCTTAGGGTTCATTGCCAAACCACTCAATATTTTTTTAAGATCTAAAATATCAATTTACATCATCTAGAAAAGTTTGCTTTTTCAAATTGCAAAAAAGAAAAGAAAAAAATTGCCTCTAAGTGAAAAACAATTAAACATGGATTTGCAATTTAATAATCATAATATTTTATTCTTTATTTGCATTTTAGGCCTCAAGGAACTGACCCCCACTGCTGAGTACACTGAAGATGTCCTTCAACCGGCGGTCCTCGACATTTCAGTGTGTTCATCAGCAGGTAAAGGCACTGACTCTCCAGTGCATCTGTCAGATGATGACAGCTTTGTCTCTGCAGTGACCTCCATAGCACACAGTGCCATTGCCTGTGCAGTTGCAGATGAGGACATTGCCTCTGCAGTTGCAGATGAGGACATTGCCTCTGCAGAGAGTCTCATACATCAGGACATTAACTCTGCTGTGAGACCCAAAGCAGAGAGGGACGTTGCCTCTGTACAGCATTCCAAAATAGATGGGGGCATTGCCCTTGCAGTGCTTCCCAAAGAAGATGGGGGCATTGCCTCTGCAAGGCATCCTCAAGTAGATATGGGCATTGCTAGTGCTGTGTGTACTCCAGTAGACTCTGGTGCAACAGGAGAGCTGGACAAAGGTAACTTTACTGCCATAACCCAAAACAGCTGTAATATGTACAGTACATTTTTGTAATACATTCTATCACCATTTAGCTTTGTTGCAGTTCATTAAAATGATCATCCAGTGTGTCAAATGAATTTTTATTATAAAATGAATAAGAATTAAATTTTCTGTCAATTTTTCTGTCAACAGATCATATTTGTTGGCGGTACAAATTTGGTGGCAGGCTGGGTGAAGGAGGATTCGGGTCAGTGCGAAAAGGGACTCGTGTTAAGGATGGTCTTAAGGTATTTAGTCTTTTTACTTCCTTTTGAATTAATCTCATATTCACTATTTAGATAACTTAACTTTTTAAGACTGACCAAACACTTTATTAGGATTTAATTTACTGCTTGTTGATGTACTTCTCTTCAGAATTAATGTCTGTAATGAAATCATCTCTGTTAATTGTTTATTCCTTGCTTTGGTAATCAGGTGGCTGTGAAATATGTCAAAAAGACGAAACACACTAAATATATCACCACTGTGAGTATGCTTCTTCTTCTCATTCATTGTTTATCATCTCATAACACCGTCTCATATTGATGTTAATCACATTTCAATAGGCAAACTTCCCTTGATGAACAATGTGGCAAATGACTTCAATGTAATGATCATTTTTTCAGGCGTTTCACCCCAAACCTCTTCCTGTAGAGATTGCGTTGGCAGTCATCATCGATAGGAAACCCAGCTGTCCACATATAATTGAAATGCTGGACTGGCAGGACGACCCAGACTACTACTTAATAGTCATGGAGCGCCCCGTGCCAAGCATGGATATGGCAAAACTTTTGAAATGCAGCGGAGGTCGCCTCAAAGAGCAGATAGCACAGTACATCATGTGGCAAGTCATTTATGCCGCTAACTTTTGCTGCAATCGTGGCGTTTTCCATCGTGACATCAAGCTGGAAAATGTGCTTGTGAACCTGACAACTTTGGAGATCAAATTGATTGACTTTGGGTGTGGGAACCTCGTGAAGGATTCAGGCTACAGCACCTGCTATGGTAAGCATTACGCATCGCTTTGCTATCAGACTGATTTGCTCACTCAGATGCATTCTGTATGTAGTCAACATGCTTGTGTTATAAACATCTAACACAATTTCTTTCCCCCAGGTACAAAACCATACATCCCTCCAGAATATCATGACAGAGGCAGATATCACGCAAAGCCCGCAACAGTGTATTCATTAGGGGTGCTCCTGTTTACAATGCTGCATGGGCGTTTTCCAAAAGATAGAGACTTGTACTGCTTGGGCAGCAACCAGTCTGTATTTGCAGTGTCACAAGGTAAGATTTTCAGCAAAGTATTAATGATTATGTAGCATGTATAAAGCTAAAGATAGTATGTGTAAAGTTAAGATAATAATCAAATATCTCTCATCTATTTTTTGCACAGAGTGCATCCAATTTTTATGGGCTTGTCTGCAGTGTTATCCAGAGCACAGGATTGCCCTGGAGCAGATGATTTACCATGACTGGTTTGTGTTGGGTTTTCCCAATGCCCTGCCAATTAACAGGAAAGCATCTAAACAGCATTCACGTTATCGATGAGGAGTACAGTATGTTCATACTGTCAGTGTTGTTTCTGGCAAGATGACATGAGTGGCCTTTCCATGCCTCGGCTGAGGCCTTATTACTAGAAAAATCATGTATTTAGAGATGCATGTATATTTTTTAAAGTAGTTTTATACTTTTTCTATTTAAAATATTTATTTTAACATGCCTTCACATAGGCGTTATGTGTAAAATGGTTAAATATGTTAGGGATCCTAAAATGTTGTTTTAACAAAAATAAAGTATATTGAATATATTGTACATGGTTGTATACTTTTTCAATTTAAAACATTTATTATAACATCTTTTTACTTAGAATTTATTACAGGCGTAGGGGTGTAAACATATTTATATATAAATAACATATTTTTTCTTATAATAATAAATATATATTAATGGTAACCCTCACAGTGCCAGTCTCAAGCCCAGATAAAAGGAAGAGGGTTGGCTGTGGGGCCAAACATGAAGCAAACCTCAGTTATATTTAATCGTTACAAGAAAGTCCAACTGCAGATGTATGGTCTCTTTCAGCGTGAAATCGATTACTCAAATAAAAACATGGAATGTTAGAAACCTTTACCAGACTGGTAAACTCATCTAACTGCAGAACTTTGAGGACTACCGGCTTGATATATTTGCGTAATGCTGCCCAAATGTTCAAGCTAAGAAAGAAGGTTTGGTTTCAGTAACCTCAGTGTTGAAGAAGCCATGTCAGGGAGATGCAGTGTGTATGAATGCAAAATTCATGTATTTATTTGTCGTTTAAACTTCTGTAAACAGAAATCATGTCTCCCCCTCTAGATTAAAGGGGGGGTGAAATGCTATTTCATGCATACTGAGTTTTTTACACTGATAAAGAGTTGGATTCCCATGCTAAACATGGACGAAGTTTCAAAAATTAAGTTGTACATTTGAAGGAGTATTTCTGTTCCAAAAATACTCCTTCCGGTTTGTCACAAGTTTCGGAAAGTTTTTTTCGAGTATGGCTCTGTGTGACGTTAGATGGAGCAGAATTTCCTTAAATGGGTCCTGAGGGCACTGCTGCCAGAAGAGAGCGCGCTCCAGTATAGCAGAGCACTGAGAGCACAGACATTCACTGATCAGAGCGAGAGCGTCGCGAAATGTCACAAAAGAAGTGTTTTTGGTTGCCAGGGCAAGACAACCCTGCACAGATTACCAAAAAAAAAAAAAAACAGAATTAAGGGACCAGTGGATGGAGTTTATTTTTACAGAGCATCAACGGAGTTGTGCAAGTGTTTTTGTTTGTTCCCTGCATTTCGAAGATGCTTGTTTTACAAACAAGGCCCAGTTTGACGCCTGATTTGCACATTGTTTATTTCTTAAGGATAATGCAATCCCAACGAAAAAGGGTCACGATCGTGTGTTGGAACCACATGCGGTGAGTAAAACTGCTTCGATTATCCCTGTGTTGTTAACTTAGCTATCGGCGCGTAAGCCCATCAAGTAAACAAAATGCGATATTGTCATCAAACTGCACTTTCCAGCTTAAAATAAAAAAAGATGACATAAAGTGGAACTTAGTCATTTTCCAAAACCGCTAAGCAAATATATATAGTTTCAGTACATACCACATAGAGACGTTGTTGCTGATGCTGCTCTTGTTAAATTTCAGCCTCTGGATCTGATTCTGTGAGGGGGACAGAAATTATATATATATATATATATATATATATATATATATATATATACACACACATTTCTGTAAGATATTTTGTTTTTAAAGAAGTCTCTTCTGCTCACCAAGCCTGCATTTATTTGATCCAAAGTACAGCAAAAACAGTAATATTGTGAAATATTTTTATATTTAAAACTTTTTTTCCCTATTTGAATATGTTTTAAAATGTAATTTATTTGTGTGATCAAAGTTTCAGTCTTCAGTCCTTCAGTGTCACATCCTTCAGAAATCATATTATGCTGATTTGCTGATTATCAATATTTAAAACATCATTTTTTTAAAACCGTTTTTTTTTCAGTATTCTTTGATAAATATAAGGATCCAAAGATCAGCATTTATGTGAAATAAAAAGCTTTTGCACCATAATATACTATATCATTCAAAAGCTTAGAGTCAATATATAATTTGTGTTTTTTGAAAAAAAAAAAAATTAACACTATAGAAATTAACAATTATATTTAGCAAGGACTCTTTTGTGGGTTCGAGTCTCAGGCCAGCAACACCACTGCTCCCCGGGCAACGCAGCATAAATGATGACCACTACTCCGGGTGTGCAGAGCACGAATTCTGAGTATGGGTCACCATACTTGACTGTATGTCACTTCACTTCACTTTGAATTGATCAAAAGTGATGATTAAAGCTGCAGTTGGTAACTTTTGACGCTCTAGCGGTTAATAAACAGAACTGCTTGCGTCTTGCGGAAGAACATTGTAGCCGGAACTACTTCTCTCTGTTTATGCCTATGAAGAATCACAAAGGAACAGGGTTACTCTGCCGCGGTACCCCCGAAGCAATCTAAAATAGTCTGAATATAAACACTTTTTATAGGTGCACCCTAGTGATTCAGGACAAGCTAAAAACACGGTTTGGAAAACGGATTCATGGTGTACTCACTTATTATATAAATTTTTCTACATTTTGAACACAAACAAAGTTACGGATTGCAGCTCTGATTGGTTGATTTCTTACCGGGAGCGGTCTGTAACTGCAAATGGCAATAGGAGCACTGGGAGGAGCCAGAGGAGCTTGATTTTTTCACAGATTATCTGTCTCATATTCTACTGTCAGGACATAATGATAGGTTTAACAAATATGTAAAAAATATATTTTTACAAAAGTTACCTACTTCAGCTTTAAGTAATAATTTTTCAAGAGATTTCTATTTAAAATTAAATGCTGTTCTTCTGTTCTTTCTATTGATCAAAGAAACCTGGAAAAAATCTACTCCACTGGTTTCAACATTATCATAATGTGTTTTTTTTTTTTTTTTTGAGAAGCAAATCAAAATATCAGAATTATTTCTGAAGGATCGTGTGACTGGAGTAATGATACTAAAAATTCAGCTTTGAAATCTCAATAAATTAAATTTTGAAATATATCCAAATAGAAAACAGTTAATTTTAAATAGGTTAGAAAAAATATTTCAAAATTTTTCTGTTTTGCTTTACTTTGGATCAAATAAATGCAGGCTTGGTGAACAGAAAAAAATATTTAAAAATATTATAAAAAATATTAACATAATATTAACAAGCTTACTGTTCAAAAACTTCTGACTGGTAGTGGCAACTTTAATTTTTCTCAAATTTCTAGCTTTTAATTGGCTTAGAAATCTATAACTGCTGGACAATAACAAATAATAATGATTTGTTTATATACTACAAACAATTTTTTATCACATAATAAGGCAGAATAGTTTATATTCTGTAATAAATGCTATGTCAATTGGTACTGCATTGTTCATCCTTTATTTATCACCTGCTGGAGATTACTTGAAAAATCATATATTGTTGCAATCGTATGTTTAATGTCTTCGTGTTTGCAAAAGTTTCTGTGCTTTTTTTCTGTGTAAAAACTGTTTTCATGCAGCAATAGCTGGATACTTTTGCCCATATTAGGACCTTCCTGAAATGGCTTTCTGCGCGAGAGCGCCCTCCGTCTTCAGTATGAATGAAACGCACACTGCAGGAGTGTTTGCGCTCTGTGATGTCCATCTCGCTGTATTCTGGGTCTGAATTAAATATCAAATCATATGCAGACTGTCCCGTCTCTTTGAGTTTAAATCTATATTTATTCACACCAGCTCTTGAAAACCATTCTATCATGATTTCTATCACACAAGACAAGTCTGCAGTTAAAACTCAGATTTTATTAATCTCAGTACTTTTCCAAAGCCCACTGCTTGTAAGGAAAACCCATGTAACTATTCATAAATCTATCCTAAATTGAATTTACACAGAAAGAACATAAGATCTTTAAAAATGTTTGAAGGACTGGTTGGTTCAGGGCTTACAGGATCCTCTGATGTAGTATCTCCCAAACCATCACTTTTCTGAAGAGTGGACTGTAATACAGAGAAAGAAATAGATAAATCAAGAGCATAAGAAAATGTTTGAGGGTTAAAATGTGTGAACAGGAACACTGTTGTACTGTTGAGGCTTATCAAACGCACGATTAAACACGTGATTAGCATGAACTTCAATAACCATGTTTGGTTTGTATTAAAACTTACAGTAAAACATAAGCAGAGTAACGTTACTGCACGTTTTACATTATTTGTTTTCGAAAATAGCTTAACTGATAATAAAACATAATAGATATGAAATAGGCTATAATATCTACCTGTATGACTGTTTTCTCCATCGTAGGTATTATTTTATTTATAGCCTACTTCATTATCTATCTGAGTTGATCCTAGGATTAAAAAATGCCTGCGCAAAAAAAAAAAAAAAAAAAAAGAAAAGAAAAAAAAAAGAAAAAAAACCCCAGCATCAGGGGCGATTCTAAGATTTTGATTTTAGGGGGGCTCAGCCCCCAATAAGGGTATGATTAAAAAATATTATTTTACTATTAGGGTAGGGTTGTATACTACTAACCTTATTGCAATCCACTATTCCATTGTATTCCCTGTATTTCATATATGGGAGTAGGAGTACTGACTGAGCCATATATAACACTGTAAAAAAAAACTAATACAGTTTTTTACATGTGACCAGTCACTGGAAAATTTTGAATTGGGAATGTAGATTTTTTTATTTATTTATTTTATTTTTTTTACAATAAAGACTTCCTGATTCAGTATTAGGACATTCATGTTTATCCTTTGATGATACCACTGCTTTTTCTTATGAAATGTACGTGGAAATTGGCAGAAAATTAAAACAACATAAGGGTTCAATGACTGCAATGAATCTTGGGAACACAGTGGTATTGTGTATGTGAGGCTGTCTGTTCTATTCTCACCTGACTGTTGCTCATTTGCAGACCTACTCCCGCACGACAAAAAAAAATGTTGTATATCCATCTACAATGAAATATAAATTATTATATTTTATTTTTATTATTATTATTATTATTAATTTTTAGCTTTTTAGCCTTTATAATCAACAATACGGTTGGTTATACATCAAGTCAGCCCCTGAACATTTATTTCATTTCAAATCATTTAACTAACCAGCTAATATTCATTAAGAATATAGACAAAACATGTATTAATGTAATTGTCTATTGGCAATATGTTTAATCTGTTCTATATTTATTTATATTTATTAAAAATAACATCATTATCAATTTGCCACTTCTATAAATCAATTACTTAAAAAAAAAAAATAAATCACAGATCCCTTTAGCCTACTCTTACTCTAATATATGTATCATGATACACTAATGATTAATTATTACTTAATACAAAATTATGTTTAATAATAGAAAACAAAATAACTCCACATGATGTTTCTCTCTCTGTGCCATTTAGTACTTTCAGACAATGATGTGTGTTATTAATAATTTATTTTGCATGGCTGCATAATGTAATGCCGAAATACACAATAATATGTTTTCAATTTCAAAAAGTAAATTAAAATAAATCATGATCGTTTTCTAAAGTATGTTTTCATGGGTGTTAATCGCTTCATTTTTGTTGGAAGAAAAAAAAAATCTGTCACACTGTGATAAAGGCTGAAAGTGAACGCAGCGAAGACGTACTGGTATTGGATGCGAGAACACACACACCACACGCACACACACACGCGCACACGCACACACACACACACACCTTGTACTCTCTGATGTTCGCTCTGCTCGGCGCCCCTGTGGATTGAAAAACGCGCTGAATCCATGCAGACTCAGATAAGGGGAGGAGCCGGAACTTGATGCGGCTTGCCACCGTCTCAAATGAGATTTTAAAGGGGACTGAAGCGATCACTCATTAATTAATCAAATAATTTTTAGGGGGGCTGGGCATAAGTTTAGGGGGGCTGAAGCCCCCCTAAAAAGGGCCTAGCGACGCCCCTGCCCAGCATTCTGCGCATGATCGGTGACACAGGTACCTAACAGTGATGCGCGGGTTGATCCAAAATGAGCGGGTGCCTGCGGTCCCCCGCGGTTGCCTGCGGTAAAATATTTGTAATGATAGCCTATTCTGGTCGCGGATGGTCGGGTATTTTGAAATGAAGATGCCAATTAAACCTTTGTAATTAATATAGTAATTAATGTAGTACTAGACACAATTTTGAAAGGCCTACACTTTATTGGCTGAATAACTGGCGCGAAGATGATGCACGAGCTCAGTCTGCAGGTAGAGATGGAGGCGGAAAGAGACAAGGTGAAGACGCTGTTTTTGGTAAAACATGATTTTGACGACTTCATTAAGTTTTGATTTATAGAAAACTCTTTTTAAAAGATTTTCGTTTTGTATAAATTGTATCTTAATTTTGATCAATGTTTTATCAATCAATTGCCCGTATTTTATAAATAAGAAGCAAATATTTAGCAGACAATGTAATGAGGCGCCGGCAGGATCACTTGCATTGCATGTGAACTGGAGGGCGCAGAAACTCAGCTTGTGCCTCACAGATTTAAGAAATATAGGCTATATATTACAGAAAGCTTGAAATGTCTACTTGTAAAAGAAAATATTAAAACCAAAATAACTCTCTGATTATGTAATCCATATGAAATGTGCATTTCTGTCTGGCTTGAAGAGTCCGCATTGTCAAATTCATCTTTGCAGAGACACAGAAAACACCAGTTTATTACTAAACAATTAAATGTCTCCTTGCATCTTTTCGAACCAGCAGGCCATTCTGGGTTGAGCGAGACCCCACGGAATGAGTGATGCACTCTCCGCGCTCATGAGCTCTGATCGGAACAAACCCGAACCTCATTGTCTGCTGAACAGAAACATCAAAATAGACAGCCAGACTAGACTATTTTAGAACAAATTATGAGTTTATTGGCGGATTATTTGGATTTTTTTTTTTTTTTTTGCCTAGTTCCTACGTCTATGGCCAAATGACGTTATGATGAGCATTTAATTAAAAAAAATGCGGGTCAGGAAGCAGGTCTGGTAGCCTGCAATATTTTCTTTTCCTTTTTTAGCAGTCTGAGTTGCAGGCGGGTTAGTTCAAAACGTCGGTCGGGTGCGGGTTTTGGTATATTGACCCGGGCATCACTGGTACAATGATCAAACCCAAAAATGTAGTCTACCTTATTTCTTTATGAACATAATTATTCAGTAGCCTAATTATTACACATGAACGTTTAAGTATCAGAAAAGGATTCGAATATATTACAATGAATAATGCAATAGCCTCTGTTAATATTGCTCTATTAAATGAAAAGCTAGGAAATAAAGCTTCATGTCTTTAAAAACCCGTACTGTGTAGGCTATATAGTCAGCTATTTCTCTGAATAAATTATGATGTGTATATTTTTAATGTCCTGATTGAGCAACATCTATTTCAGACCCTCCAAGATCGCACAAATCTGTTTATTGCCGTTTCCATGAAAATGTTGTATACTAAATTAATAATTAATTTAACCACCGTTTATATCATTACCTACTTCAAAATGAATGCTGCTTAAGAAATCATTGTTGCAATATTTGCAGTTAGCTACTTTACGAATAAAAACTATAACTTAATTATATAAACAATGAATAACTGTATAAGGCGAATAATGTAGGCTAGTATATACAAAGTTTAAATCTTTGTAATTTGTTTATATATATATAGCTATATATATTGAGGTTGTGTCCGGCTGATGTTTATCACGTTTATGATGTTCGCTACTGTAATGAACGTAGCTTTTTAATAAGTAGGGTAAATTCCCGACACTTTCATGACGTCATTTGATTCTCTGACACTTTAGCCATTGATTTTGTTATGTTTTGAATAATGTTTCGTACTTCTGCATGCGACATAATGACGTCACTTTTAGAATTTTCGCCAGCATATATAAAAGGCGCGATTCTCTCCTGCTCAATTGAAGGTTTGAAGTAGTCGGATATCAAAGTCCTGTAAAAGTAGAGCAGTATTATCGGTAACCTGTGTAAAAATGGGCCTATTAATCAAAGCACTGAATCGTTTAAGGACTTTGTTAAAAAGGACACCCCAACCCCATCCTGATCAGGATAATGAGACCCCTGTTGGGGCTTGTGTGGCTGATGTGGGTGGTGGTAGTGAGGCAGGGAAAGAAAAGAATAAGAGAGAAAGGAAGAGGTTTTGGAGGTGGCACTTAAGAAGAAAAAAGTACAGTGTGGCTAAGGCTGAGAAGCTGTACCAGACTTCTGTATTGGGAACAGGAACATACCGGAGGCATAGTCAAAGTAAAATTGAATTTTTCTTAAACAGTTACTCCGTTATTGGTTTTAATGTTTAATGTGTGACTTTAAAATAACGGAAACTAAAATGAACAACTGGATTGAAATTATGTTACGCATTTTTTATCTGAGTTTGATGTTAGATAACTTTCTTAGGGGTCATTGCCAAACCACTCAATATTTTTTTAAGATCTAAAATATCAATTTACATCATCTAGAAAAGTTTGCTTTTTCAAATTGCAAAAAAGAAAAGAAAAAAATTACCTCTAAATGAAAAACATTTAAACATGGATTTGCAATTTAATAATCATAATATTTTATTCTTTATTTGCATTTTAGGCCTCAAGGAACTGACCCCCACTGCTGAGTACACTGAAGATGTCCTTCAACCGGCGGTCCTCGACATTTCAGTGTGTTCATCAGCAGGTAAAGGCACTGACTCTCCAGTGCATCTGTCAGATGATGACAGCTTTGTCTCTGCAGTGACCTCCATAGCACACAGTGCCATTGCCTGTGCAGTTGCAGATGAGGACATTGCCTCTGCAGAGAGTCTCATAGTACATCAGGACGTTAACTCTGCTGTGAGACCCAAAGCAGAGAGGGACGTTGCCTCTGTACAGCATTCCAAAATAGATGGGGGCATTGCCCTTGCAGTGCTTCCCAAAGAAGATGGGGGCATTGCCTCTGCAAGACATCCTCAAGTAGACATGGGCATTGCTAGTGCTGTGTGTACTCCAGTAGACTCCGTTGCAACAGGAGAGCTGGACAAAGGTAACTTTACTGCCATAACCCAAAACAGCTGTAATATGTACAGTAAGATTTTGTAATACATTCTATCACCATTTAGCTTTGTTGCAGTTCATTAAAATGATCCTCCAGTGTGTCAAATGAATTTTTATTATAAAATGAATAAGAATTCAATTTTCTGTCAATTTTTCTGTCAACAGATCATATTTGTTGGCGGTACAAATTTGGTGGCAGGCTGGGTGAAGGAGGATTCGGGTCAGTGCGAAAAGGGACTCGTGTTAAGGATGGTCTTAAGGTATTTAGTCTTTTTACTTCCTTTTGAATTAATCTCATATTCACTATTTAGATAACTTAACTTTTTAAGACTGACCAAACACTTTATTAGGATTTAATTTACTGCTTGTTGATGTACTTCTCTTCAGAATTAATGTCTGGAATGAAATCATCTCTGTACGCATGTTAATTGTTTATTCCTTGCTTTGGTAATCAGGTGGCTGTGAAATATGTCAAAAAGACGAAACACACTAAATATATCACCACTGTGAGTATGCTTCTTCTTCTCATTCATTGTTTATCATCTCATAACACTGTCTCATATTGATGTTAATCACATTTCAATAGGCAAACTTCCCTTGATGAACAATGTGGCAAATGACTTCAATGTAATGATCATTTTTTCAGGCTTTTCACCCCAAACCTCTTCCTGTAGAGATTGCGTTGGCAGTCATCATCGATAGGAAACCCAGCTGTCCACATATAATTGAAATGCTGGACTGGCAGGACGACCCAGACTACTACTTAATAGTCATGGAGCGCCCCGTGCCAAGCATGGATATGGCAAAACTTTTGAAATGCAGCGGAGGTCGCCTCAAAGAGCAGATAGCACAGTACATCATGTGGCAAGTCATTTATGCCGCTAACTTTTGCTGCAATCGAGGCGTTTTCCATCGTGACATCAAGCTGGAAAATGTGCTTGTGAACCCGACAACTTTGGAGATCAAATTGATTGACTTTGGGTGTGGGAACCTCGTGAAGGATTCAGGCTACAGCACCTGCTATGGTAAGCATTACGCATCGCTTTGCTATCAGACTGATTTGCTCACTCATATGCATTCTGTATGTAGTCAACATGCTTGTGTTATAAACATCTAACACAATTTCTTTCCCCCAGGTACAAAACCATACATCCCTCCAGAATATCATGACAGAGGCAGATATCACGCAAAGCCCGCAACAGTGTATTCATTAGGGGTGCTCCTGTTTACAATGCTGCATGGGCGTTTTCCAAAAGATAGAGACTTGTACTGCTTGGGCAGCAACCAGTCTGTATTTGCAGTGTCACAAGGTAAGATTTTCAGCAAAGTATTAAAGATTATGTAGCATGTATAAAGCTAAAGATAGTATGTGTAAAGTTAAGATAATAATCAAATATCTCTCATCTATTTTTTGCACAGAGTGCATCCAATTTTTATGGGCTTGTCTGCAGTGTTATCCAGAGCACAGGATTGCCCTGGAGCAGATGATTTACCATGACTGGTTTGTGTTGGGTTTTCCCAATGCCCTGCCAATTTACCGGAAAGCATCTAAACAGCATTCACGTTATCGATGAGGAGTACAGTATGTTCATACTGTCAGTGTTGTTTCTGGCAAGATGACATGAGTGGCCTTTCCATGCCTCGGCTGAGGCCTTATTACTAGAAAAATCATGTATTTAGAGATGCATGTATATTTTTTAAAGTAATTTTATACTTTTTCTATTTAAAATATTTATTTTAACATGCCTTCACATAGGCGTTATGTGTAAAATGGTTAAATATGTTAGGGATCCTAAAATGTTGTTTTAACAAAAATAAAGTATATTGAATATATTGTACATGGTTGTATACTTTTTCAATTTAAAACATTTATTATAACATCTTTTTACTTAGAATTTATTCCAGGCGTAGGGGTGTAAACATATTTATATATAAATAACATATTTTTTCTTATAATAATAAATATATATTAATGATAACCCTCACAATGCCGGTCCCAAGCCCAGATAAAAGGAAGAGGGTTGGCTGTGGGGCCAAACATGAAGCAAACCTCAGTTATATTTAATTGTGACAAGAAAGTCCAACTGCAGATGTATGGTCTCTTTCAGCGTGAAATCGATTACTCAAATAAAAACATGGAATGTTAGAAACCTTTACCAGACTGGTAAACTCATCTAACTGCAGAACTTTGAGGACTACCGGCTTGATATATTTGCGTAATGCTGCCCAAATGTTCAAGCTAAGAAAGAAGGTTTGGTTTCAGTAACCTCAGTGTTGAAGAAGCCATGTCAGGGAGATGCTGTGTGTATGAATGCAAAAGCACTTTTTTTTGGCCTTCTGAAAGTATATGCATTTAGGAATCTTAAAGATTACTTACAGCAGAACAGCAACTAATTTTTTGGATGACCATTTCCTGAACCTAGGAGAGGAGGTAATTCTGACTTTGCTATGACAATCTGGTGCTTTTGAATCAGCTACTGTAAGTGTGTTTTGTTTTTAGTTTAAGTATTTGATATTGACTTTTCAAATGCGGAGTTTTGCATGTCATGTATGTGTGTGTGTTTCCAGTAAATTTCTGGAAGCTTTCCAAAAATCCCTGGAAGATTCAAAGATATCCTGCAAATTTCCAACATTTCTGGAATGTTTCTGAAAATTACTGGAAATATTCCACCTTTTTGCTACCCCAGGTCCAACGTTATTCCCCAATGGAAGATGCAGAACACAGTGAAGGACTACAATCAACTTCAAGAAGAACTTAAGCTCATACACATAAATGCCATTCCTATTTTTCCTTGTTTTGACTGGAGACAGCAACACACACACACTACCCTATTCAGAAATTATACTGGCAAAGCAACCTGATTTAATTAGTTTGGAATGGTTTTACTATAAACACACTGTAATAACATCACATTTGTTATGTAGAGAGTAAGAGACGTTCGGGTCCATATGCAGAACTTTATTAATAGAATGGCCGGACAGGCAGTAATCAGGAATGGCGTCAGGTATGTCAGGGATATCCAGAATCAGTAACAGTAACAAGCAGAGGTCGGGGCAGGCAGCAGAGAATCAGAGTCTGTATAAACAATCCAAGATAAGACACGGAAGGAACAAACACAGGGAAAATGCTCAGAAATGCTAGACAGAACTAAACAAGACTTCGCCCCGATTGAGTCCAAACACAGTTTATATAGGGGAGTGCTAATGGGGAACACCTGTTTGTGTTTAGCCCTAAGAACGGGATTATGGGAAATGGAGTTGGCAATGGAAATATAAGATGCCAGAGTCCTGAGAGGAGTGCCCTCTATTGGAGTTCATAGGCACTCACGATCAGCTAATGATCGTGACATAGCCCCCCACCCTAGGAGCGGCTTCCAGATGCTTTAAACAATCTAAGAGGGCAGTGGAGCGGAGGCGGAACAGGGGAGGGCTGGAGGGCCAAGTCCACGTGGAAGTGGATTGACCGTGGACCGAGGGAGTGACGACAGAGCAGGAATCCAGGGTGAAGCAGGTGGAACTGGAGCCCACCAGGGTGGAGCAGGTGGAACTGGAGCCCACCGGGGCTGTGCAGGCGGAACTGGAGCCCACTGGGGGCGGCGCAGGTGGACCACCACAGCCAAGCAGATGGGACAGAAGCCCACCAGGGCGGAGCAGAGGACCGCCACAGTTGAGCAGATGGGACCGAAGCCCACCAGGGCAGAGCAGAGGACCACCACAGCCAAGATGAGACAGAAGCCCACCAGGGCAGAGCAGAAGACCTCCACAGCCAAGCAGACGAGACAGAAACCCACCTGGGCGGAGCCGAGGACCACCACAGCGGAGTCATTCATTCAAAGTCACTTTTCTTACAGATATGTTCTTTTTGCACTAGTGCTAATTTTTTGAATAAAATTAATTCCTTTAAAAGAGTATAAATATAAACTCACCCTCGATCCCGGCTATCTGCTATGGTTTCATCTTCACCTGCTTCCCCTAAACTGTTAGTATCTTGATGCTAATAGTGCTACTGATACTTTCTGCTCCACTCTTACATCTTATTTAGACACAGTATGGCCCTTGTATTCCAGGACAGTCTGTACCACCCTGGTACCACTCCTGCAGTTGTACCTGCACTCACTCCCATCATTAACATATCCCTCCATACTGGTGTTTTTCTTCCAACATTTTGACATTAAATGTTCCCTCCTGGTGGAATGACCTGCCCAACTCTATCAAGTCCTTAGCCATCTTCAAGAGTTGGCTTAAAACACATCTCTTACATCTTTATTTTACCCTCTAACTTTAGCACTCACTATTCTAATTATATTCTTAAAAAAATAATAATCTTACTAGCTTTCTAATCTTTTTGTATTCTGTTTTCTTTTAATTTATTATACAATTAACAAAAGCAAAAAATAAATAAAAAGCTTGCTCTATTCGTTTCTATTCTATCGGTTTTCTTTTTTTATAATTCTTTAAATAAAATTTATTATATTATTTAAAAGCCCTAACTGACACTTGTTATAGAACTTGTATATCATTGCTCTTTTGTTGATTTTGATTGCTTCCATTGTCCTCATTTGGATAAAAGCGTCTGCTAAATGACTAAATGTAAGTCTAAATAAATTCCACAATTGAGAGTTTCCGTGTAGTTTTCAACTAAAAGTAATAAACATTTGTAAAAAAAAAAAAAAAAAGAATAAATAATAATAATAAATAATAATAACAAAAATAATAACAATTATACATTTTTAATGACACACTTTAAAATGTGTGTATACCCTATAAAACGAAAGATTATAAAGGTTTACTGGATATCAAATATAAAATGTGTTTCATTCACATTGACCAGTCATAAATGCGTCGGACAACAGGGGGCAGTGCCTCTTTCTTTGTTTCCACCTATAGTTTCCACAAGCATGGCATGCATAGCGAGCTATAATACAAGCTTAATAAATTGAAAATAGATTTTTTCACTTTATCAAAAAATAACATAAAATAAAAATATCACAAAAATTATTCGTTATTTCAATACCTCTTCTTCTCCTCGGCTTTCTCCAGTTCACTCCCATATTTACACACGCAGGCACGCCAGCAAACAGTCAACAGCTTTTTGAAACGGATCAGCGGAGGAACCCACAGTGGTTTAACAACAGACTGGCACTGCATTTAATCAGTGATTAATTAAGACTGTCTCATGTTGCCAGTTCTCAGATGTACTGTACAAATAATGAAAAGCACATTAGTACATCCCTCAATGTCGCGAATTAATGGCTCTCTTGAACCAGTTCCTTATAAATGATTCATTATTACCATTTCCTTTTAAGTTGTGACATGAAATTATGAACAAACAACACACATACAAAACGGCAGTGCTAACATTTAAAGAACAGAACACACAAAATGCCATACACTCAAAGTGATGGTTCAAACGATTCATCTTTTTGAACCAGTTCGAGCGAATCGATTCTTTTAATTCAAACGTCCTGGAGCTCAGAAAGGTGTGTTCTACTTCAAGTTTACGCGAATTGAAGGCGGAGTTAAAACACTTCAAACAAACCATTGCCGCGACGTCTTCACTTTCAATGCTTCCAAAGGTGCAGTTTGGGAAATAATTGAGAGGAGTTGTCAGCAGCCTGAGACAGCAAACCGCGTTCACTCATTGTGAGTTTGTAAAACTTTCTGAATTAAATGACTGGTTTCTGTCGAGCGTCGCATGCAGTAAAATTGACCACAACATCAGTTCATTAAGTTTGCACATCTCATATTTTGTATAGTTAGTTGTTTTTAAAGAATAAGTATTTGATGAAAACTAGTTAGATCATTTACACTCTTTGTGGCTGTAGTGCGAGAGAGCTGACTTGTATTTACGTGAGTGAAGGTTATTAAACCGTAAAAGGTTAATCGAAAGTAATTTATTAAATTAATTTATTAAAGTATGCATTGGCATCAGTTTCTACACTAATGGTACTTTTAAGCTTTTAATTTTGATGTGCCTTTCTGCTCGTGCTCATTTATTTCACACTGAATTAATAAAACTATTTATAAAGCAGTTTAGTTCTGATAGGCTATTTGAGCGTTTGATCATTTAAACAAGAAAAGTGACACTTAAAAGCTTTAAATAAAATATAACAAAAAAGTGGAAGTTTAGGAGTTTTTCTAATTTCTTCTGTGCAAATGAACAGCTCAGGTGCAAAGATCTAAGATGAACAGATGGTACCAAACACACCAGGTTTGGCCACCCACCCAATGTCCTGTGTTTTCTTATTTTTGCTTGGGCATGAGTTAAACAGCACTGTCTTTATGTTCAAGTATTATGATTCTTTCTAACTGATTATCAATGGCATCCCCACCCATGCCTGTATCACACCACACCTAACAGGTCCTTACAGAAGGAGGCTTTGTCTGGTCTTGCTGTTCCTCTAATTAGTGAGATGTTTTGGTCCTCAGTCATTATTGTTATGTAATAGATGTGTTTGGAGTGTGCAAAAGACTAGAATTTTGATTTGAAATATGGATTTGTTTTTGCATGATGACCCTAAAATGTGTTCGTGTAGTTTTGTGAAACTGAGTGTCACATTGAGTAACTGTGTGTGTCCTTGCAATAATAATAACACCACAGGCGGTGTCACCTGATACAGTGGAGCAGTGAGAATGAGGACGTGTATGTCATCTCATGACACTGTGCATTATGAGTTGCATTTATGAGACCCCAAATACAGCTGTGCTGTAATGTCACTCATGTAAAGGGTCATTTATGTAATTAACATCATAGCTTTGGTTTGACTGAACTTAAGTACTTTTATTTCGTGAAAGCCTGTCAAGAACATTTCTAGGTGATTTTTCACTCAAAAATCAAAAGTAAAACAAACAACAAGAAATTGTTTTAGGACTGATGCATTTAATTTATTGTTGTTTAATTTTCTTATTTTACACGTGAATGTGTGTGTAATATTTTTATTTCCTTTAATTTGAGCTGAAACGGTTTAGTTTCTTTAAATGCAGATCCCCAGATTCACTTGTACGTTGTTTAATCTTCGTGTCAGTTAATAGGTATGTGGTTTGGATTGCAGAAACCATACAGGTGCAGTCTTTGTCTCAAATGCTTATTTAAGGGTATTATGGTAAATGAAGATGAAGTTTACACATATACACAATGCATAGTGCAAGTATTAACTGACACAGACTGCTTTTTGCATGTCATCAATCTATCCTATTAATAGCATCAGATGCCACTCTGATCTCTCCATCTATCATGCCCTTTCACTTACTCCTCTGTCAGTCAATCTCTGCACGTATGTGGAAAAGAGTACATGGACAGCTGGTAACAATGTCTGTTTATTCCCAGTGCTGTATTTGCCCTTTTGATGTCAGTATTGGCAGCAGCAAGTGAAGCTGCTGTTTCCACATCTCTGACAGTTTCAGATGGTGAGTCTGAATCTCACCCAGAAACAACAGGTGTGTGTGTGTGTGTGTGTGTGTGTGTGTGCTGAATGAGTGTGACTGTATTCTGGAAGAATCAGGAGTGATTCAAGCAGTGCCCTCTAATGACCATTTAGTAATTTTCACATTTAATAACAAGGTCGAGTGTTCAGAGAAGAGTCCTTGACGGTGCCACTGCCTGTTATACTTTCAAGTAACTCGTTCAAGAGTTCATATGAACTTGCATTTGTGTTGATATTAGCATGTATATGTGCAAGAACAGTTTTTTTGAGACATATTAATAAGCTTTTCAGAAGTAAAAAAACCGAAACTGTAAGTCTACCTGTTTGGTCTCTAAAAAACAGAACAAGGTTACAAAATGTGAGTTTAACAGGAAACAACAATACAGGTAAGGCAGCTTGAATTTTTTTATATGGTGTTTGCATACATATGGTTTATTTGACAACCAAAAATTTGTTATAAATATACTTGATTTAACTTTTTTCTTTTTTTTAGAACAACATAATAATAGATGACAAATATAAATGTAATTGCGCATATATATATATATATATATATATATATATATATATATATATATATATATATATATATATGTATATGTATGTGTGTGTGTGTATATGTCTGTCTTTTTGTCAATAATAATAATAATAATAATAATAGTGAATATTAGATTTATATTTACATTTTCATTTTATTATTATTGTGAACAATAAATTGATATAAATATAATATTTATTACATTTAATATCGTGTTCATAATACTTATTGTCAATAACAACAACAATGTTAATAATTATTGTTTACATTTTAAGTTATTATCACAGTAAAGAACAAAAATTCGAAATATAATGTAATAAATAATATTAACAACAATAATAATAATTATCATCATGTTGTTATTAGTCAAACAGGGAAGGTCACAATTAAAATAATTTTAATCTAATCACAATTAAAATACCATTTGAGTGTATTAAATGGTAAATGGACTGCATTTATATAGTGCTTTAAAAAGACCCCATGGTCATCCAAAGCGCTTTACAAATTGCCTCACATTCACCCATCCACTCACTCATTCACACACTGATGGTGAGTGTTTTAAGCTTATAACCAGTCCTGAATATACTTTAGTCAGTGTAACATTTTCAGTAATGATAATGATTATATTAAGTCATAAACCCTCAGGCTGCCTGTGTTTCTGTGTTCTTATGTCCATTTATTATGCACTTCCCTTTGAATCGTACTTCCTTCTTGATTCACTTAGTAACTTACTGTTCTGTATTCATTTATGAGACTTTGTTGGTGTTGTGTGTGGGTTTGGAATATGATTAGCCTAATCTCCCCAGGACACTTCCTTCTTTGCTTTCCTTCTTCAAAATTAATACTTTACGCTGATGTTGTTTATCTGTTCATAGGCCCTTTCTCCCCAAACTAATTTTAATCGATCCATAACAAAAGAATGGGTCAACCTTTGTGCCCAATGAAACTTTAATGCTGTCTTGGCACTTGTAATATTTGCTAACTGATGCTGAATCAGTCATGTGAATTTGTTTTCATTGCGCAGTCTCCTGATCAATATCAAAACGGGCAACAATACAAGTTCACCTTTTTTTTCTTCTTTTTTTACTTTATCAGTGTGACTCCATGAGCACAGGAGGTTGAAATGTAAAATGTTTTGCTTACTGATTTAGAAATAGTTTTTAGAAGTGTGCTGTTTATGATTACAATAATTAATAACTATTTTTATTTATTTATTTTTTTCCTAATTTTAGTGGGAATGAGTGTGTGAGAGTGTCGAAGCAGCAGTAATGGCATCAGGGGGAGAAAGCAGCGCTCCTGCAGAGGACGAGGGGGGTGTCCCACTGGACATTGATGATGTACACTTACTCTTACAAGGTCAGTCTTCTCTTCTTATTAGCTTTTGGTCTTTTTTTTTTTTTTTTTTTTTTTTTTTTACCTGCTTCAAAAAGAAGAATGGACTTCATTCGATAAGTCTTATGTGGTAATTTATTAAATGTCACACTTTTGTGATCAAATTTTATATACCATAGGAAATAGGAGACTTTAAAACATTCAGATTGTAGATGATTAAAACAGGTACATAGAGATTATATACAGTATTCCTCAAAAGATTCAAATCAGAAAGAATCTTTTATGAAGTTTTTTTTATGCTCAATGCTGTATCTATTTGATTAAATATACAGTAAATTTATTTATTTTTTATTTTGTGAAATAATATACTTTAATTTATTCCTGTAAAGCATCATTACTCTAGTATTCAGTGTCATATGATCCTTCAGAAATCATTCTAATATGCTGATTTCTATTTAATATTCGAAACTCTTGTGCTGCTGAATATAAAAAATAAAATAAATAAAAAGTTAAAATGAACTGTCTTTATGGAGTAATGGTTGCGTCACAGAAATAAATTATTTTAACGCATATTAAAATAGGAAACCTATATTACAAATTGAAATGATATTTCACAATATTACTGTTTCCTTTCTGTATTTTGATCAAATAAATATAGCCTTGATGAACATAAGACTCCATTAAAAGACATTAAACATCTTACCGGTCCCAAATTAGTGTTTGGCAGTGTTTATATTAAACTTTGACAAACTTTAGTTCTAGAGTTATTGCAAACAAAGTGGATGCATTGAACATGACCTTATTTTCTTGAAACTTGCATCTTTATTGGAGTTTTATAATAATAATAATAAAAAAATAAAAATAATAATTATATATATATTTAAAACCTACATCAAATGAGGCCAAGGAGGAGGTATCTAGTACATTGAAACAACAAAAAGTCAAATTGTGATCTTCGGAAACACTAATTAATAATAAACCATACATATACAGTACTTCTACCATCTTTTGTGCAAGATTACCAGTACCCAATCCGTAGAATCTCACAAACTTAACACACAGTGTACAGTTATATTGGGAGGAACAGTTATGCAGTCTCTAGGGCCAGAAAATTCGACCATTTTCTCCATTTTTCTTTCTCTTAACCTTATAGTGTAGGTTAATTTGTTCCATTATAAAAATGTTTTGAATTATATTTGTCCATTGCTGTTGATCTGGGATGTTCGATTTGAGCCAAAATCTAGTAATAACCTTTCGGGCCGCAGATAACAAAATCTTGGATAAATAAAGATCCTCCTTCGGCACATTTTCTGTGATGTTTCCAAGAAACATAACTTTACAATCCTTCGGGGTCATGTATCCCAGCACCTTCTGAAATGTATTGTTAACAATAGTCCAAAATGGTTGAATTTTAGGACATGTCCAGATGTGAGTGTGGTTTGCGTCCCTACTACCACTGCCCCTCCAACAGTCTTGAGGTATCCCAAGTTGTTTACTCTTCAAATTAGTAGTGATGGAAAAACCTTATAAAACATTTCCAATTAAATTATCCCCACTGTTGGGAGTTGGTGGAGGTCTGGAGTAGACGGCATGTTTGGTACCATTCCTCCTCTGTGACGACAATCTTTAATTCAGACTCCCATTTTGCTTTTACATAGAGTGTAGTGTTTTTCAAGTTCTCCATCAGACTCCAATAGAGTTTAGACACAATCTTATTAGTCTTTTGTTGATAAGCGCCACACATTATTTCCATAAGAGGTTTTACCACCTTAATGTCTTTGCAGTAGTAATTTCTCATTTGTAAGTATCTGAATAGGTCATGGTTATTTAAGAGAAACCATTAACTAAAGGATTCAGGCCCTTCCTTAGAGTCATCTAGGCCTTCCTCCCCCAACAGGGTTTGAACATTATAATCTGGTACAAAAGTCCAATATCTTTCCATCGTGCAATATAAGAGTTATCACACCAAAGGCACAAAGGTCATTGCTGTGCAGCTTGAAAGTACAGTTTTAAGTTTGGCAAAGCCATTCCACCTTTCTCTTTTGGCAGATGTAAAGTAGAGAGATGTATTTTGGGGTGTTTCTCACCCCCCATATGTTAGAGACCCATTCACTTTGATTTTGGCGGTCAGCTGTTGATAAATTGCCCTAATAATTTATATTGAGCCTTGATTGAATCCAAATCTTTCCAGCATCTGGTACAGGAATTCCCACCCCACTCTGTCAAATGCCTTTTCAGCATCCAAACTTATAAGAGCTGCACTTGATTTATCTCTATTAATTTTTCAGAGTATGTGTAAAGTTCTTCTAATATTATCTTGTGTTTTTCTAGCTGGAATGAACCCACACTGATCCTCATCAATCAATTCTGTAACAAAAGATTCCAGGCTTTTAGCGATAATTGAAGTATACAATTTTTAGTCCACGTTCAAAATGGAAATGGGTCTGTAATTAACACAAAAAAAGTGAAATGAAAAAGTGACACTCTTACTGGGTCAAAAATGTCCATGAACAGCCATGGTTTAAACATTTTTTTCGAAAAGCTTATGAGGTTTAATATAAAATTATACTTCGACTATATTCAATTAAATGCACTTTATTTAACTTTAATGGTAAAGAAATAATTAGAAATGAGTGAGTCGTTGTTTGAAGGGATCCACTTGTGTCTTTTGATTTGGGTCTTTTGTTTGTTGTTTTATTTGTTCTGCAGTCTCTTTCTCATTTGTCTCCTCTTTTGGAAGTTAAGGGCGGTTTCCAGACGGCGAGTAGGAATCGTAAACCGTTGACTCACCACGTTTTCAAACAAAAACATGTTTTGGGAGGGTGTGCTAGACGTTTATCTTAAAAGTAACTTGTATTCCTTTTTCTAGAACCTGTTCATCGCCCCAACCTGAGTAAACATGATCTTAAGTACACAGTTACTTTAACATGTCAGCTTTATAGTTATAGTGTCATTTCTGCACCATCGAACAATTAGCAAAAATAATGCATGTTTTCCCAAACACCCTCCATATCTGTTATTGGTCGGCCAAACAGATATCCACCTTGTGAGGGCAATAAGCTTGTATAATTTCTTCTGTGATGTATTATTCATTTATCTGAATGATTATTCATTTACCAGCTTTCTTCACTTCAGCTGCACAGTAAATCCCCTTGAAGAGCTTTGAAGTTGTTGGTGTCTCTTCTTTCATTTTCTCTATGTCATGTGTCTCAGCGTTCCTGTCAGTTTAAACCATCGCTGTGTGCGCTGGACTCGCTTCAGACAGTCTTTACGGTTGCCAGGCAGCCAAATGTTTGCTGTGACGACAGGACGGTCTTAAAGAGAGACGGCTTGTCTGAAGTCATGTTTGAGTGACATCACATGTTTACTGAATTTATGAAGTAACTCAATTTTATGAATGTAATATAGTTCTGTGTTGATATTTTTATAATTATAATAATTTTTTTTAAAGCTAGTACATTCAAGAGCATGTTTAGTAGCACCAATATTATTTTAGCCTTTATTCATTTTCAATCAGTTTAATATTTTTTTGTATTTTCCATTTTTTTTATTTTAGATTTGCTTATTTTGTTGTGATTTAATTAAATTGAATTATTTTGAAATTTTTGTAATTTTCATTTCAGTTTTAATTATTTTAGTACAGTAAAATGAGAAATGTTGCCTTGGCAAATAACTTAAAGAATTAGAATGTTATATTTTATTTAATTCCAGTTATTACATTTTTTTTAATATAATAATTGTATATAATTATATAATATATAATTGTAACTATAACAACCCTGAGTAACACCAAAACATACATATATATATATATATATATATATATATATATATATATATATATATATATATATACATATATATATATAATAAAAAAAGTCTTTCTATTCTAGGCTATTCCATTCTATCTTTCCATTTTTCAACTCCATTGTTAATTAAAACATATGGATTTATATTGCTCTATGTCATGGGCGAACATGCGTTTTGTTGCTGTGCTAACAGGATTTCCGTTGTCTTATGGGCCAGCGCTTAGATCAAGATTAATTACTAACTTAGGATCTGGTTGGCTCTTGTCCCATGAAACGAAATGAACATCTCCAATTGAGGGAAAGGCCCAGTCTCCCTTTTATAGCATGGGAAGAAGTTTAAATTAAATATAACTGTGATGGGATGGGATGCTGGTTAAGCCAACTGAGCATCTGCATTGGCGTTCAGAAACACACTAAATGAGGGAAACTTTCATGCAGCAATGAAAGAATATGGTGTCTTTCAAAACCTTGTTTGAGGTGGAGGCCATTGGCGGCTCAGAGATGGGTAAGTCGAGCCAGGTTTCCAGTGGTCATGCCATGTTCTCGGCTTATAAATAGTTATGTATGAAGACATGCTGTGTTTTTGATCTGCTATAAACCAGAAAGCCCCAAAGCTGTTCTCTGGCAAGATGTGTACATTCTTTTGCATAGATGTATTCTCATTGTGCTCATACTGCTTCCTACACTTAGGCCTACATACACTTTTTCTTTTTCTTTTTACTGAGTTTGCTCCAGGAATAAATCCTATCTGATGTAATATTATTTTATTAACAGTGGAACAGGAACAGATTCAGAAGAGGACATTCACAAACTGGATCAATGCACAGCTCTCCAAGGTAAACCCAAGAACAACTCATAACTTACTGTAATGACTCGAACTATGTAGTCTACAAGAGTTAGGAGTCAAACTGAGGCTGTAGCTGAATCGCTGACTCACTGGTCATCAAGGAAGGTCTTTTCTGCTCTGTCTGTATTTGAGCAGTGTATATGGCAAGTAGCTTGATTTATTTATAGGCAGCGGTGCACTTCAGCGGCTTGTAACATGAGCGCTCTTAAACCCCCTGCAAGTGATAACCTGTGTAGAGCTGTGTTGCATCATTTTACACCAGATTAACCCTTTGATGAATCAATTACTTTTTTAAAAATCACAAAATATCAATATTCATTTCCAAACTACTTTTATTTTGAGAGACATTTGTCACATCAGTCTACTCCAAAAGAAGATTGTAATAAATATTCCAAATGTACTTTGTGCATCACCACTGTTGTTAGTCAATTTGCATGTGCATTTATAAATTGAAACGAAACATCATATAAAAAGAAGTCGTAGTGAATGAATTATGATTTAAATATCCACCGTTTGCAATTAAAATGGATTTCAATAAAAATGCTTAAAATAAATAGAATTTAATTGTTTTTTTTAATAGAACAGTTTCTTTAAACTTTCGATAAATATTATAAAGGTTTGTGTACCTGTATGTGCTTTTTGTTGAGTGTCATATATGATAAATAAGGTTTTATGGCTTTTAAAGGAATAGTTGACCCAAAAATGAAAATTGTCATCATTTACTCACCCTCATGTCGTTTCAAACCTGTAAGAGCTTCTTTCTCATGTCAAACATCAAAGAAGATATTTTGAAGAATACTGGTAATCAAACAGTTGATGGTCCCCATTGACTTAGTAGTACTACTTTCCCTACTGTGGAAAACAATGGGGACCAACAACTCTTTGGTTCTTCAAAATGTCTATGTGATCAACATAAGAAAGAAATGTTTAGATGTTTGGAACGACATGCGTGTGAGTAAATGGTTAAGGTTAATATAATAATAATAATAATAATAAATAATAATAAGCTAATAATAATGTATATATAGCCATGCTTTGTTTATTTGTACTTCTGCCAGCATAGCTTGACATCAGGAACGCTCCGTGTATTGCCTTTAACACGTTCAGAGAGAAAACTGATGTGTGTTTTTCAGAGGAGCCATCCAGCTGTTGTCCAGGATCTGTTCTCAGATCTCGGAGATGGGACTCGACTGCTTGACCTACTGGAGGTGATGAGTGGCCAGCGCATGGTGAGTGCTGAATACCACTGAGATTCACAGAGATTCAACTAAAGCTGTATTTGTTTAAACTGAACCATTGAAATGTTTAGAAATGTTGCTTACAGTAGAGTTTGTCTGTTTCTCTGTAGAAGCGCGAGCGGGGTCGTGGTGTGTTTCAGCACAGAGGCAACATCGAGACCGCTTTGAACTTCTTGAAGAATAAATCCGTAAGAGTTTTTGTGATTCTCACAAGACTGATGATGATTTTCCATCTGTTAGGATATTAACATTTATATACAAATGCCATAAACAACTGTTTACGTTCTCTCAGATCAAGCTGGTGAACATAAACATCCCAGACATCATAGAGGGGAAACCTTCCATCATTCTGGGCTTGATATGGACCATCATTCTGCACTGTCATGTGAGTATGGCCCTGTTTACACTAGTGCGTTTTCATTTTAAAAAGCAGAACTTTTGATACGGTTATGCCTGTTGTTTACACTACTCAGCCATTTTCCACGTTCGAAAACAGAGGCTTTTGAAAATGCTGCTGACCCCGTTTTAGTTTGAAAACTTTAGGGTTGCATTTCAGCGTAAACGGACCAAAACTGAGACTTTCAAAAAACGATGGCGTGGCTGGCCACGTGATCTCTGCGTATCCTTGATGACCATGTAACCATATCATGTCTCTGTCGATTGTGTCGCTGTATTTGTTTTGACATGTACATTTTCGGCCGCCTTGTAATCATTAGTTATTTTGAGTAACAATTCCACCTCATCATCTGTCCACACAAAGATGTCCTTGCTTTTCCTCGTCATCAAGCTCATTGATGAACATGCCAGTGACTAGCAACCAACTTCTTGTATACACTTTTACGTGCAAGCCCAGTGTGCATGAATGGTAATGTGACATGCGTTTTCGGTTATGTAGTGTAGACGGAGACGGTTTCTGAAATGCCAGTGTAAACGCTGATAGTTTTAATTCTAAAATGCTGTTTTAAAACGAAAACGCACTAGTGTAAATGGAGCCTATAACAGATTAAGACACCATGGGCCAGTTGTATAAACTTGGCCTCTATGTTGCCTTAAGAACTAGTCTGACAAACTGAGTTTTTTTTTTTTTTTTTGTCGTTGTCTACTTCAAGACCTTTAGCCTTTTAGCTGAGAGTGGGCCTGTACTTTTTGAGATGTGAGACTCTTTTATTTCTTCCAGAAGAGAAAGGAATATCAAAATAACAATGCACACAGAAGGCGTATAGTATTACAGAAGATTATTTCATGTCAGAGAATGTTGAATGAGTTCAGTGGTTTAGCCATATAAGTTTACAGAATGAAAAAAGATATGCTAAAATGTATGCCGTTATTACTTTTCAAAAGTTTGGGGTCAGATTGAATGTTTGATTTGATTTGATTGATTTATATATATATATATATATATATATATATATATATATATATATATATATATATATATATATATATATATATATATATATATATATACACCTCATTACAACAGATAGAGGAGCTGGCCAGCAGTCTCTCTTATGGATCCCGTTCATCCTCCCTGGACTCTCTGTCCAGTCTGGACTCTGTTCCTGGATCTCCAAGCAGTAGTCCTGTTCCTCGAGGAACATCACCGCTCCACAATCGCTTCCGTCTGTCTGCTAAGAAGACTTTGCTGCTGTGGGTTCGGGAACAGTGCCAGAAGTGAGCTAATCTATTAAATGTTTAGTCAAACGGTTTAGTCTGTTTAATTTCCACACCAGCTGTTCCTCTAAAATGATTGTTTTCTTTCTCTAGAGCTGGTTGCTCAGCCAGTGTGAGGGACTTTAAGTCCAGCTGGAGGAGTGGTGAGGTGTTTCTGGCCATCCTCTGCTCCCTTAGACCTGATCTGGTGGACCTCTCTCAAGTCCAGACCAGCAGCCACCGGGAAAACCTGGAGAGGGCATTTCACCTCGCTGAGAAGGAGCTTGGAATTCCCAGACTGCTCGAGCCAGAAGGTAAAAGCTATTAGCAGCATTATCCATTATCCGTTATTTATTCATAGCGTTAATTTTTAACAAAGAAGTGTAAACGGTTAACTCTACGACAGTGGTTCTTAACTAGTTGGGCCCAAGCAAACATCCAAGGCAGAGGTGTCAAGTAACGAAGTACAAATACTTCGTTACTGTACTTAAGTAGAAATTTGGGGTATCTATACTTTACTTGAGTAATTATTTTTCAGCCGACTTTTTACTTCTACTCCTTACATTTTCAGGCAAGTATCTGTACTTTCTACTCCTTACATTTTAAAAATAGCTTGGTTACTGCTTGTCATCATTCAAAAAAAGTAGTATAAACATATACCATTCCGACACCCTATTGGTCTGTACGCGATCCATCGCACCTGCACGTGACACAAATCACATCACAGTCCAGCCAGGACATAGACAGTTTTGGGTTCGTTTATCAAAAAATATATTTCTTAAAAGTAGGGTTGGGTATGGAACCGGTATCCGATCAACTCAGAGTCAGTCCGCTTAAATTTCACATGAAAGCAGCGTCAGACCGGTCTCCTCCCGTCTTTCAGCGCGCTCTTCAATCCGCAGAGGCGCAGACCGCGAACGGAGCAGCGCATGCGCACTTAAACAAACAGAGGACACAAGGTGTGTGTTTATCGATAGATTGTTAGAATATCCATATCTGTGCAGTTCTTTGTCATAAATACAGTTTGCAAAAGGTCACGAGATAGCAGTCGGTTTCTCATCTGTAAAGTTTTCGCTCATCACACCACAGCCGTTTCCTCCAGCGAAAATCTAGCCCTTAACACATATGAACGAACACATACTTTAATTACACTTACTTAAATATACTTAATTTAATCATACGTACTTTATACATACACTACTGTGCAAAAGTCTTAGACACGTTAGTATTTTCACTTAAAAGAATGGTGTTCGGACAGTTATTTATATATTTTGCTGTAGTGTGTCAGTAGAAAATATCAGTTTACATTTCCAAACATTAATTTTGCCGTTGTCAGACTGCTTGTGCATTCAAAATCGCACTAGATTATTATTAAAATTAATGGCAAACTGATATTTCCTACTGACACACTACAGCAAAAGATATAAATAACTGGCTTAAAACCCTTTTTGGGGAGAAAATACTAATTTTTCCATAAGACTTTTGCACAGTACTGTATTTTAAAAACGACATTGTTGCTATAAAAGAATGACCATACAGTAATTCACAGAACTGATTTAAGACAGTGACAGACAGCACTCATGTTAACTTTTATATCAGAGTGAGTGACAGAGATACAGTAGAAACATTATGTGTGGTTCTGTATTAAATAATGACCCAGATTGTGAAATACATTTATTAGCCTTAGATTAAGGGAAGCACAACTTGCACAACAAGCTATGGATTTATTTTAAATATTTGTAATGTTCTTTAAAGTTATCCATAGTTTTTTTGTGGTTCTTTTTTTTAAAGTATCGGTTCAGGCACCGTTTAGGAGCCGGTACCGTTTTAAAAGTATTGAAAAGGCACTGGACCCTACTTAAAAGTTATTATTTCTCACTGGCTCATTTACCAAATGAGTGCTTTTTCTTCGTCCTCCACAAATTAAGCTACTGTAGGTAGTTCGGTAGTGAGACGTTTTAATAAATTAGCGTTTTCGATTGACGATGCGATTGACAATGTTGTGATAAGAAGGCTATACCAACTTTGTAACTCGTTACCCCCTGAACACTGGACATAGCAGACGTATGTACCAAATACAAGAAGCTATCAATCAAGAAAGTATCAGGATTATGATTTCTTTTTCAGTTTTAGTTTTTGATTAATCACTTGGATTAATCATTAATTTTGACAGCACTATCATGTTTACTGTAAATAGACAACCATACAAGTGTAATTGTTACTAAGCCTGCACCAATGTTCTTGTCCATTGCCCTCACAGATTCCTGCAGCTAAGCTTGGATGTACATTTACATTCCATTAAAGGCTATTGATGACATGCCTCTGAAGTTTGACTTTTTGCACCATAACAATACTTATTGGCAACTAGTCATCATATCTCTAGTCCTTTAATGTATTTGCATTGTACTAAAGTGCGTTCATTTTAAATGGGCATATATGCGGCTGAGGAAGACCTGAAGGTCGAAATGTTGCTTGATTAAATTCCTCTGGAGCAGTAGTTTTCAGTGTTCAGACTTCACTTCTTTATTTGTCTATATCATTTAGTTGTCTTGCACCTGTGTCCTAATTGGATGTTTGGGATGTGCACACCATTTTTGTATTAACAGGAAGCCTAGTGCATCCCAAATTTTTCAACATAAACATTTTAATATAACATTATAGTCATTATGGCCTATGGCCTTTAGAAAAATGTTTTTTGAGGAGGTGGGGTAGTGTACAATAGGCCCCTGTGGTGCGGCCTAAGCTTTTGTTCTTAATGGCATTTTTTTCCCCTTACATTACTTTTACTTTTATACTTTAAGTAGTTTTTTAAACCAGTACTTTTACACTTTTACTTGAGTAAAAAGCTTGAGTTGATACTTCAACTTCTACAAAAGTCTTTTTAAACCCTAGTATCTATACTTCTACTTGAGTAATGAATGCCAGTACTTTTGACACCACTGATCCAAGGTGGCCTTAAGATGATTTAATATTTAAAATACAGTTACAAAACAAGATCTTTCTTATCTTATTCATTTACGTCCTCAATAGTTGTCTTGGAAAATCTGGATATATAAGTTTGCGAATTTTGAAAATGTGATTTCTAGAAAAGATGTCACCTATGGAAAAGCCATGTAAATGAATACATTTGTAAAACTACAGGCATTTTTATGATGTATTTATATATTTTTTTCCTGCTAGCTAAAATATGTATATTTTTCAAAGTAAATTATGAACAACTGGAAAAGTTTTGGGGCCTACAAAGATTTTTGTGGAAATGTTAATAATAATAGTAATCTAATAGTAGGTTGAAAAAAATATATAAATAATCAATGCAAAGTAAATACTAAATAAAAGATATTTACCAAATAATAATAATATGATATGATAAATGAGTAATTATAATGACACCATAAAAGGCCATTTAAATATTTTTATATAATACTTTTATATTCAGTTTCCCTACAATATAAACACGTCTCTATACATGAAAATATGCAAGAGCCTTTATATTTCACTAATGAGTTCCTTTACAAAGGGATAACATTTTGAGTGTAGTGTACAGTGCAATGTCTTTTTCAAGGTTATTGAAGGTTTATGTACATTTAAATTCTCTTTCCTCTCAGACATTGATGTCACTAACCCTGATGAGAAGTCTATCATGACATACATTGCTCAGTTCCTGCAGTACTCCAATGATCTGCCCATAGCTGATGATGATTTTGAGGTAAGACCATCTCCAGCTGAACCCATCTAGATCTCTGCTTTTGTTTCTCTGCCTTTTTAATTCATTCGTTTCTCTTTCTAACCCCCGTTCCCTCATATGGCCCTTCAACTTTGCTTTCTCCTACTCTCTGTCGCTCCCTCCTGGCTGGATGCAGCTTCAAACGCCGCTCTTTCCCACAAGCCTTTCTCCTGTCAACCTCCCTACATACTTCACTCCTGCTGTGCTGACCTCACCAATCCACAAGGTACAGACGTCACAGAGCGCTTGTGAATTCCTCCACAGTTTTCCTCTGGCAAAATATCATTCCTCTCCTCTACATCAGCCTCTACATGTTTCAACATTTTTTCTGATTTAACAATCGATCTCGAATTTGGTTCTATGTTTCCTGCCCTGCCCTTAGGCTTCACCCAGTCAGAAAGCCAGAGAGATGAAATGCTGGCTAGAGCGAGCCTATCAGGAGTTACTGGAGGCGTGGAATTCCACAGAGGGGAAGGGATATGCAGAGAGGTATCAGGTATGCTGAATGTAAAATGGTAAATTATCAACGCCTAACATGGAACATGCATCTTATGACAAGCCCTGAATGTATGTCTATGTTTTTATCCAAGGCATTTCAGAACTTTGTGGGGACTTATTATGACCAACGACGTCCAGTTATTCCACTTCTCAGTGCAATGAGACGCTGCACTAAACCAAGTGAGGAGCAGATGGCACTGAGAAAAGCATGGGACACCATGGAGGAGAGGGTGAATTCTGCTTATTAAATATGTCACCAAATACTGATTGAAATTAGGCAGTTCTTATAGTCTTGGGAATGGACTGGAAATTCCAAACAAATTACACCAATTAGGGATGCATGATAAATATTGTCCAATATTTAATGCGCATCTTGTCTGTAAAGCCAGTTCTAATTTCACATGGAGCAGCATTAACTATCAGATTATATTTACAAGATGCGCATTCAATATCTGATGATATTTATCGTGCATCCCTAACAGCAATATCGTTTTTAACCTGTCATAGAAAAACTTTATATCAGGATAATTTCTTTTTTTTTTTTTTTTTTTTTTTTTAACATAACGAACCAAGAAACAACCTTATAGCACTAATAGATCCAACTATTATTTGCTTTAAAAGCCATAAATATAAATAAACTTAACAATCTAAATAAATAATTCACCTATACTTAAAAAAATAATCATAATTATTCACCTACACCTAAAATCAATCAAAACATTCACCTAAAAATGTTTTTTCAACTCTAAATAAGTTAAATAAACATAACCTACAGTAGTCTAGCTTCCTAATAAACCTGACATTGAGTACTACCAATATTTTTTATCTCTGAAGATTCGGGTATCAGGTATGTTGAATATAGTCATAAATAAATAATGCTCATGTTGCTCCATTGTAAGTCATTTCAGATAAAAGCATCCGCATAAATGCATATTTAATTCAAATAAAGATTGAAATGCAAAATTCTGTAATATGTAATTAAATTATACATATATTTCACATACTGGACTAACCAAAAACATTTATGTATTATTTTGTACACTACTTCTCCCCAGTTGCAAGAGTATAGCACAGAGCTTGATGTTGGTTTGCCAGCCCCTCTGAACACACTGGGCCGGTGGCTACAGCAAATGGAGGATGTGCTATCTGAAGACAGCGGGAACGCTGAAGATCACGCACTTGCTTCCAGAGACGCCAGACACAAGCATGACCAACTGAAGGTCAGTGTGCAGAAACGTATTATCATGCTTTTAATGTGTATTTTTGAATTATGTGCATATCTTTGTTTGTTTCTTTAGGTCTTGCTTGAGGACTTAAGCCAGCACTTGAACACCCTTCATCACTACCAGATCACAGATGATGAAGTGCCAGTCGAGAAGCTGGAGGAGATCAAGAGACGGTTGGAAAAACAAAATCTATTCAGTGCTTCCTGCTGAAAAGACCAGCATCTGTAGTGTTTAGAACATCAGATGCTGGTATGTCCATTAGAAATCTGAAGTAGTAACAAGACAGACCAGTTTTCTGTTCAAAGATGGTCTTTTCAGCAGGGCCATCCTTCAGTTCTCTTAATGTTGTCATCTTCAAGAATCCAGGCTCTTTGCTAATGTTCCTCATTCTCCTTGATAGTTTCACCAATGCCAGAGTGACAGCCAAGTACCACGGCATCAAGCTACAATACAGAGAGCAGATGCACCATGTTTATGACCTGCTGGGACATCTGAAGTCTAAGCTGAGCTTGTGGAGAGGGCCTTACGGCTCCCAGGAGTCTGTTCAGTCTCTGCTACAAGATTGGCACGTATGTGGCCCTATTGATCAGTCATTGCCAGTTTGCCATTGCCATTTTTTTAGAAGCTCGGTTTTGATTTAAGTAAAATAAAGTCTGTGGTAAACATTACTTCAAGACTTTCACAGTTTGTTCTTCAACATAAATTGCATGCAGTCGACTCTAAAAGTGTATTTTGAAAATGTTTAATAACTGCAACTGCATTAGATCTTGTTTGCCTTTTTAACAGTTTGTTGACAATTTCTGCATTTAGTAAGACATAAAGTAGTGAAGCCATGTCTAAACAGGCTTCGAACAATAAAGCATTGCACAGAAGAAATACTTTTGTTGGCCAAACCTGAAATGAACATCACACTGGTTCCCTTGACAGAAAGCCATTAGGATTTTTCCGTTGGCTTTTGGATTATTGCAGAACATAAACTCATTCTTACAAATTTGTAAGTCTTAACACATTCTGTTCACCATGATAATCTTTACAAATGAACAAAATTTTTGCTAATTGAGACTTAAATACAGTACAATACCTAGGAGAAAAAAAAGCTGCAACTTTATTTTTTAAAGATTAATTAAAAAAAAAATAGATTTAATTGGCTAATTTAAAAAATGAATTTAAAATATACAAAATGTTAAGTATGTGTTAGAATAGTTTGCAAGGGCAGACGTATAAACACAACACGTCTATAAAAGTGGACTGTTGAGTAGTTTAATGTCTCTGACAACCTAAAAACATAAAAGGTTAAATTAATTGTAAACCATGCTTATTTGCCATTTAGGACACTGTTGACAAGCAAGGTCTGGTGTGGAAGTTGAAGGAAGCACTTAATAAGCTGAAGGACACAGCAGTCAGCTATACCAGCAAAGCAGCTCTGGGTAAACCTATATTGTTGGCAGTTCTGTTTCTACTTTGGTTTTTATGAAAGTTAGTACTTTTCCTGTAACTTTTATCTGATTTACCCTTTCTCCTTTGTTTGTTTTCCAGCCGACGACTCACCTGTGGTTAACAGGCTGGTAAAAGAGGCCGATAGTGAGACGGGAGTCAGTGCAGAAGCTGCAGAAGCAGTAAGATCCACCATGGAACGTGTTCTGGCTGCATGGGAGTCCTACAAAGACTGCCTGTGTCTATTACAGGTCTGGCTGGGCCAGGAGAAACAGTCAGAGGCTCAAGAGGTGCTCTTAAGTGTTCGCCATTAAAACACACAACACAAATTATACAGTCACCCAAAAAGTGTTTAAGCACCTAAGTATGAATGTCATTTAGTTATCTTTGTCGATATCTGTGGTAAGTTCAAGTGATGAGGTGAGGGCATGATGTTTGTATGCGGTTGCTTTTTTTCAGAGGTTCATTTGTCAATTGTCTTGTGATCTCTTTCACAGCACAGGCATTTTTCCTCCAGCCTGAATGAGTGGAGATTGCGTCAAGCCCAGCTGAACGAGGTGGGAAACTTTCTCATTGATATGAGTGACGCCTCCACCAGCCACTCTCTGACCGAAGAGCTCCGCAAACTTAACATGCAGTGGGCTGACTTCATAAAAAGGACCAAGTTTGTGAGTTTGTAGAGATAGAACACTAGTTTTCAGCAGGGTCCAAAATGAACACTTACCAAATGCCAAATTGCAGTTAAAATCTTGGTCTTTTTTGAAGAAATGAAGAAACTGCACCTTATTGCTATAAATTTTAATTATAATCTGAGTGATAAAAAAAAAATAAAGAGAGAAAACCACAAGCAACGTCTCATAATTAGAATTTTGGTAAACATTTTCAATGGAAATTGTTCAATCTGTCTATCTAGGATGCCCTTTTATAAAACTGACACGTATAATGTCACACATAATATTATTCACATTACACCACCAATCGCAGTATATAATTTGAGTATGAGAATAAAATATGTTTGTATTGGCAACAGAAAATGTGATGCAGGTGTTTCTCACAAAATATTAAAAAAGGAAAAAGCTAAATATATCCCATTGTTAAAGACCGAAATAATGCAAAATAAAGTTTCCTAGCTGGTAAGAAATATTTATGGCTGGTGCATTTGCTTAGTTCATTCGCAAGTAGGTGTGGCAAAAAGTTTATTTTGGATCCTGTTTTTTTTTTTGTCAATTTGAACTTGTTCTACTGGATTTAATAAAGAGTTTTGTCTTTAAAATGTCAAGACCCAGCCTTTTTCGATTTTGTCTGCAAGTTGCATAACTTGTTGGTGGATCTTTGCTACTATTTTTCACTTTCTTTGAGTAATACACTGTGTAGTCCATTGTGTTTCAAACCACAGAAGCATTCTATTTCTACATATTTGCTTACTGTTCATCAAAGCATGTGATTGATCTTGTTTGTCTATTAACATTCTACACCCTTGAAAAGATTGTGATTGTTGGAAAAAAAAAAGATAATCTTGTTTAACAATAAAGTGCTCATTCTGTTGTAAATGGCATGTTTTCAGGCAGTGGCCCCTCAGCCCATATCTGCAGTCCCAGGTGTCCAAGCTTCCCTGATGCAGGAAGCCAGCTGGGTGCTCAAAGAGACAGTTGTGGTGTTATCTGGACCTCTACGTATTTACAGAAAGAAACTCCAGGTATACTGATCTTTCTGGCCTAGCTGTAGTACTTCACACTCGTTGTATTGTTATACTAGATGCTTTTTCATTGTTTTATATGTCTTTCTTAATGTGTTTTTTTTTATGCTTGTATTTTTTTTTACTCAGGGCATAACCAAGAAGATGTCTGAGTTCAAGCTGAACTCTTTGTCCCCATCTCCAGACTGCAAAGATGAAACTCTTCAGAAATTCATACAAACTCTTCCGGAGGTCAGGCAAAATTTAGGTTTAACCTATAGAAACTGTAAATGTAAGGTGAAATAATTACTCCAGATAATTTCATAGAAGCGTGACATGTGGTTTGGAAAAAAAAAACCCTAACCCCGCGCTGTCTATCAATGCTCTAAACACTCGGTTTCTCTAATGAGAATAATTTAACTTGGAAGTGAACTATTCTGTGGACATGTTTCTTGGCAGACACTTGAGACTTTGACGCGGGTGGATCAGGTGTGTGAGAGACTCCAGAAAGCCGCATCTCTGCTCGAGGGCAGGCTGGCTGAGCTTGAAAACTGGAGCAATGAAGCCCAAGAGGTCTGCCACCACCTAAAAGAAAGGCAGCACAGGGGCCACCAGGGCCCACATCCCAGGGCTAAAGTAAGCACAATTAACAAAGAGTTCATTTGGTTGATTAAAACAGTGCTTTCACATTGTTGTCTCTTATAATTCCCATTGCAGGCACTGATCTCCAGAGGTCTACAGTTGGAAGGACAGGTGGTGACAGAAGGTGAGGACCTGCAGGTGCTGGTGACATCGGTGCAAAAGAATTCCTCCCTTCCTTACCTCAACACAATGGCAATACAAGACCAACTGAAACGGACTGTCTCACACTGTCAGGTGAATTTCATTGCAGGCCAGTATCAGTTAAGGGATGCTCGAAACCATGATGTTGTAACTTCTCACACCCTTCTCTATGTTCGTCAGGAGGTTACTGAGATGCTCAGTTCTCATGGAATGAAGCGTGAAGGACAGCCTGTCGGACTGCAGCCTGCTTCCAAGGTTTTTGTGCAGGCACATTGTCAGCCTGAATCCCAAACTAGAATCATTCAGCACCATCAGGATCAGACATTCTTCCAAATCAGCAAATGTTCTCTAGAGAGTCCAGTAGAACATCAAAACCAAGAACTCCATTCTTCTCAGCTGCAGCCACAATTGGAAACCACCAGTGGCATACAGCCCCAGTTTCTCCCCCAGATTCATGAAAAATCTCCAAAAGCCCAAAGCAAAACTGTATGCCAAATACAGTATGCAGAGCTCAAACAGCCTTTGATGACTTCTGTTGTTAGCAGGAACGTTCAGTTGAAACCCCAAACTGAGGTTCAACTGATCTCTGTAGACTCAAGTCTAACCAATCGCTTTGGACAATCAGACCTTCAAGCTGCCTTAGTAAACTCAAGCCAAAACAGTGGCTTTGGACCTTTACAGGTTATCTCTGTAGACCCAAACCAATCCAGTGACTTTGGGCCATCAGAGCAACAGGTTGTTTCTGCCAACTCAAGCCAAACCAGTGGTTTTAGACCATTAGACTCTTTCCAGATTATATCTGTAGACTCAGGCGAAACCCGAGGCTTTGGACCATCAGACCTTCAGGTTATCTCTTTGGACTCAAGCCAAAGCAGTGGCATTGAACATTCAAACCCTCTACAGTCTTTCTCTTCAACTGTGTCGAGCTCAAGCATGTTGCTTACATCGGTTAATATGACTCAACTAAGAATGCCAGTCACGCAGCACCTTGATTCACCATCAAATTGGCAACCACAAACCTCCTTGGTTACCCCACACCAAAGACAAAAGGTTCTGGTCAAAAGTCACAGTTTTCCAAAACCCTATGAGCCATCACAAACTCTCCCTGTTACCACGCTTGCATCCTCCCCAAGTACTTTGCATACACCGGTAACAGTAACTCAACAAAGATCTCCAGTCGAACAGAACCTTGGTTCTCCACCGAAAAGGCAACCTCAGACCTCTGTGACAACCCAACACCAAAGACAAAGGGTTCTATCCAAGAGTCGCAGCTTTCCACAGCCATCAGAGGCTCCAGGTGTTCCCCATGTCCCAATACAGAATGAGGTGTATGCCAGAGCTCAGGCTTTGGCCAGGAGCAGACTGGATAAAGCAAAACAACACCTGGATGAACACATACGGGATGTCATCACAGTGATCAGCACCAGAGACAGATCTAAAAAACAAGCCAAGAAAAAACAGGTATGGCCGTTTCAGTCCAATAATTATTCAATCAAAAAATGGTTTATCAAAACACATACACAGAAGCTGTTAATGACTGCTAATTTCGTTTTGTTTTATAGTCCGTGTCACGTCTTCTCAGGCCTTTAGTGTTAGAGGTGTTTCTAGAAGCTGTGAAGGGAATGGGTGATTTCTGCTCCGATGCCCAGCTCAGAGACATGGACCTCCTCTCTCAGTCAGTCAGAGCCCAATGGGAGGTAAGAAAGAGGTCATGGTCCTGCTAGCTGAGCATTAGTGTGTGCTACTCTGAAGAGTAGTAAACACAAACCAAAACTGAATTGTTGTGATAGGTTTAGGCAGGGTTTGCAAATTACTCACATTTTCCTGCCATTTATGTTTTCCTGATAAGTTTTAAAGGCACATTCAATATTTCTTTATTTAGGAATAACAACCCACACCTATACATTAAAACATGTTGGCATGTATGGTCTGTTTGGACATGGTTATTATTATTAAATTAATGCATGAATGTGTTTTATTTAAAAATGCATGCACGTATGGCTATGTGTACTGAAATGTGATACAGTGCATGTATCTAACGATAATACATATAGAACAAAATTCAAAACAGAGCAAAACAGTTTAAAGATATCAAATTGATCTCTATAATACATAAAAAAACAGAGAAATGGATGAATTTTGAATTTAGCCTTAAAATCTGACAATGTTTTAGCTGTTCTGATATTCAGTGGAAGACTGTTCCACAATCTAGTTACAAGAATCAAGTTGTAAAATCAAACTTAAGGGAACTATCAAATAGCACACCCAGGTTTTTTACAACTGGTTTATGGAATCAAGATAATTGCTCCAGATTGAGATTCTGAGTATCATACCCATCAGAAGGATTAAATACAGCAAACTCTGTTTTAATACATTTAAATAATAAAAAAAAATGGAATTGTTCACTTTCAATGGTATATATAATTTTGTGTCATCTGCATAACAATGCAAAGAAAGTTTCCTAAAATCATGGTCCTTAAGTGACCTTGTCCCAGCATTAATGATTAAATCTCAGCATCTTTTGATGGATCTGCTACTGTGTGTATATAATATAACACCCTGTCCTGTTATTTCGGCAGTGTAATTCTGTGTGTGTGCAGGGAACACATTCCTTAAGCTACATGCCTCTGTACGTGAACATAACTTCATTAAGTCTAAATTAGTCTCTTCTTTGCTCAGTATTGTCACGTTTACTCAATTTAATTTTGATTTTCAGTTTATGTCGATTATTCCTGTCCATTAAGTCTCTGAATATTATTAAACCTTATCCAGTAGTTTTTATTTAACCCTCAGTTTTATAATTGTATAATGGTTAAATCACCAACAGTTGATTTTGTTGTAACTTGGATCATTTATTTACTGCATGCATGTTTTGACAGATTTATATAGATGGTTACTTGTTTTCTTTTCAGCTATATCATCATATTTTGCATGCATATCTCTTATCACTACCAGTTATCCATGTTAGCAAGCCTCATTACCTGTAGTGGGAACTCCCATTAGTATAAATCTTGATGCTTATCCCCAAACCACAATTGTAATTTGTTAATTTAGTTTTTTTTTTTTAATTAATGAACAAATGGATATGTTGTAATATTTTTTTGCCGTAGTAAATATATTTATTATAAAACATTTTATATGACTTATATACATTCAAAAATATAAATATCATTATTGTCGAAGAGTTTGAAATGAGTTTGTTTTGGGTTTAAACCTCAGGTATGTGCCACAGCAGCCGAGCCTTCAGTGCATCTGGAAGCCTTAAGAAGAATTTCGGAGAGTCTGCAGCCCACAGAGAGTGTTCTTCCCAGCTCCACCCATCAGAGAACCGACACAGAGAGGGCAGAGAACGTTCAATGCCACACACACTCCACAAGTGACTTTGCACCATGTCAGGATGGGTACGTAAGAAACTTGAGTGGAAATGCTGGGGTTACATAATGGAAATATCAGTTATATTAAATTAATAATATATATTCTGATACAGTATGTGTTTTAGAAATTAAATTATAAGTATATTTTTTGTTTTATTTTATTATCTTTTATGATAATTTTAATGCTTCAAGACCTGTCTGTCACATGTAACAGCAGTTTTTTGTTGTTGTTAAAAAAATACTTATAGTACACTACTGTTCAAAAGACTGAGGTCAATTTGTAAATTGTTTTATAAATGTAAATTTATAAATTATATTTATAAAGAAATTTATGCTTTTATTAAGCAAAAATACATAAAATTTATTTAAAGTGACGGTAAATACATGGACAATAGTAGAAAATGTATTCTCTATTTCAAATAAATGGTGTTTTAAGTAGTACACCTTTTTCTGTATTGACAATTATTATTTTTCTAGAGCACCAAATCAGTATATTTAAATCACTTCTGAAGGATTCTTTTAGAAATCAGACTAGTTATTTTAAATTGTAATAATACTTTTTTTAACAGTGCAGTCTTAGTGAGCATAAGGGACTTCTTTCAAAAAAAATTAAAATATTAACTACCCCAAATTTCAGAGAATATTATTGCATGTCTTTTTCAAACTCTGGCTTTTATTATCGACAGACTAAATGAACTAAAGTGGTCTTTTATATATTTGTGTTTACTTACAGTACATACCTCACAGTCACAGTATATACACAAACAGTGTTAGGTTTAGTATGTAGTAATTATAGTTATGTTTATCTAAATGTCTGTGGTACTGTGTGTTCACAGCAGGGGGGTAGCAGACCTGAGCCATGTCCACTCACAGGTACACGTGATCATGTGCTGTGTTTTATCTCTTTTTGATCAGTGCAGTATACTTTTTCATTATTCTTTCTCAGTCTCTCACACCAGTTTGACTTTACGCTGGCAGGTACTTTACTTGAGCATCTGTGAGCTCTATACCTGCCCAGTGTTAACATGGCATGTTTTCTTGGCATGGTCAAGATTGCTTGTAGCCAAACATGGAGATAAACCTTATGAGAACTTCTCAGCTCTGATTGGATGTTGCTGACCTTCTTAAGCACGTGGACAGCTCAGAGGAGTTAATCTGCTGAGATTGGCTAGGGCTGCTGAAGAGCGTATTCCCTTGTTCTGGGGTCGTTTGAGCCCTTGTAATGACGCTGTGGTCCTTCTCTCTCATAGGCTGTTGTCCAGACCAACATCGTGGAGATAAAACAGATACCAGAGAGGACCGTCATCCATCCGTGTTCAAAACAGGAAACTCTGAGCGGGTAAACATTTTAGATACAATTTACTTTCAAGAAATGGATATATTAATGTGTTCTGTCAATACTATATAAGGATGTAACTGGCTTTCCTAAAAATACATTTTTAGGACTTTTCTATATGCAATTTATATGCTGCTAACTATTAAAATGCTTGTAATGATTACTTTATGAAATAAATAAATACATTTCAATTGTATTCATTATTTATTTAATAGTTTAACTCTAAAAATGAATATTTATAGGCATTTATTTGCACATTTTTTCAGCTACAGTGCTGCACAGTCAGTTCTCCAGCAGCAACTGCTTAACAACAGTCAGCAGCTGGAATCAGAGTTTCCCATCAGCCCCGGCAGCAATGCCAATATCTCTGCTGACTCATTGAGGACTCAACTCCAGAACATACTGGTTAGTCTCCTTTACCACTTTCCTGCATTTTGGGTGTGTTTTGTATACAAATAGTTGCATGCTTATTTAGGCTCTTAAGGACCGGACGGAGGCTCTGTGGCGTGAGTTTGAGCTTCAGTGTTCACAGAGCTCTCAGCACATGGAAGATGGCTGTAAAATGGAGCAGGAGAGAGCTCAGCTCGTTCAACAGTGGAGGGAACAACAGATGTGCGTTCAGGCCAGGTGAGACACATGTAGGCAATCCAAAATTAGACAAACTCTGTGCATAAAGAAACATGTTTTTAATTTAAACATTTGTCGTTAATTTCTGAAAAGTATGTATGAAAAAGTTTAGAGTAAATAAATAATGAACTTCTTTGTCAAACTCAGTTGTAATCAATTTTCAGGCCTCCCATATGGAGCTCTATTTTTGTGGTCTTGTCATTCGTAAGCAGGTTCAAATCTGTCACTTATAAAGTACCAGGACCTTGTTGCAAGGGAGCTTGCTTGGTTTTGGAGCAGAGCTACTGTTAGCCATAAGTGTTTAAAGGGTTAGTTCACCCAAAAATGAAAATTCTGTCATTTATGATTCACCCTCATGTTGTTCTAAACCCTTGAGACCTCTGTTCATCTTCTAAACACAGTTTAAGATATTTTAGATTTAGTCTGAGAGCTTTCTTTCCCTCCTTTGAAAATGTATGTACAGTATACTGTCCATGTCCAGAAAGGTAATAAAAAACATCTTCAGTAGTCCATGTGACATCAGAGGGTCAGTTAGAATTTGTTGAAGTATTGAAAATACATTTTGGTCCAAAAATAGCAAAAAATATGACTTTATTCAACATTGTCTTTTCTTCCGGGTCTGTTGTGAGTGTGTTCACAACACTGCAGTTTGTGATATCCGGTGCGAACGAATCACTCAATGTAACCGGTTCTTCTTGAACCATTTCACCAAATCAAACTGAATCGTTTGTAACGGCTCGCGTCTCCAATAAGTATTAATCCATAAATGACTTAAGCTGTTAACTTTTTTTAATGTGGCTGACTCTCCCTCTGAGTTCAAACAAACCAATATCCCGAAATAAATAATTCATTTACTCAAACAGTACATTGACTGAACTGCTGATGAACACGAGCCGAGCCAGATAACGAACAAAAGATTGACTCGTTCAAGTCGAGAACCGGTTGCATCGGTTTTCAGATCACCAGTAGTGATGGGAAGTCTGACAGAAATGGTTCTTGACTCGAGAACGAGTCAATCTTTTGTTCGTTGTCTGGTTTGGCTCGGTGTTCATCTTCAGTTCTCTCTTCACAGCAGTTCAGTCAGTGTACGGTTTGAGTAAATGAATTACTCCGGGATATTGGTTTGTTTGAAAAAAAGTTAACAGCTTAAGTCATTTGTGGATTAATGCTTATTGGAGATGCGAGCCGTTACAAACGATTCAGTTTGATTTGGTGAACTGGTTCCAAAAGGTCCGGGTTACATCGAATGATTTGTTCGCGAACCGGATATGACAAACTTCTTTGTTTTGAACTCTCTCATAACAGACACGGAAGAGAAACAATGCTGAATAAAATTTTATTTTTTTCTATTTTTGGACCAAAATGTATTTGCAATGCTTCAAAAAAGTCTAACTGACCCTCTGATGTCACATGGACTACTTTGATGATGTTTTTCTTACCTTTCTGGACATGGGCAGTAGACCGTGCACACAGTTTCAATGGAGGGACTGAGAGCTCTCGGACTAAATCTAAAATATTTTAAACTGTGTTCCGAAGATAAACGGAAGGTCTTACGGGTTTGGAAAGACATGAGGGTTATTAATGACATAATTTTCATTTTTCGGTGAACTAACCCTTTAAGTGACACAATTATAATGTTATTTTATATATTGCTCAGGGTAAAGTCCCTTGAAACTGCGGCAGAGCTGCTGGAGTCAGCGGATATTCAGATTGGACTGATTTCTGATCAGATCAAACAGATCAGTCAAAAACCTCTAAATATCAGAAACTTTGCCATTGCTGATCCCAAAAATCTACATGAAGAACTAAAGGTAAGTTATCCCCTAATTTCATCTTCATTCTTACAGATCTAAATGTTTTTCCCACCTCACAATCACTATTCAGACAACTGACACAATGTGTTTTTTGTTTGTTTGATTTTTTACAGCATATTTTCCATAGTTAGTTGTGTATCTTAGAACCATGTCCCAATTTATTTATTTTTTGTGACGTGTTTTGTAGAGCATCTGTTCACAGGCGAAACATGCTGTGCTTTCCTTAGGAAAAAACCTTTACCTTTAAGAAATATTTGCTCCCTCATTCAAAGCATACATTCTGATATTTGCATAATGTACCTTACTTTTGCATGTTCAAACTGACCTCTTTGTTCTTTGTTTAGCTTTTAGATAAAAGTATCGAGAAAGAGCTGTTTCTGCTTGATAAGAGTGGTGGTTCACTTAGTGACGCTGCTGATCTGAGTCACATTGAGCTCCAAGCTCATCTTCCCCTTCAGCAAAATCTCCATGACCGCACAAAGTGCTTTGACCAGCAAAGACAATGTCTGAGGAAGAGTGAATCGGCCCTGATGGGCCTCATGAACCTCTTATCACATCTCCAGCAGGTGAATGCCAACCTTAATGCAGCTCACAGCACATCAAATCGCAGTTCAGTCTCCATCCGGCAAAGCCTTCAGCAGGCCAGGGAAGATTCGGTTCAGCTAGACCGAATGCTGGATGAAGCTGGCATGAGAATAACTCTTGATGAGAAACCAGGCAGCTGTCATGAGATGGTGTCAGCTCTGACACTGCGTGCCGAAGAGGTTGAGAGCAGACTGGGTGTAGGGCTGAAACAGACTGACCGAGGAGGGAAAGGAAGAGCGGAGGGAGAACAGAGGGACAGAGCGTTCGGTAGGAAGAGGATGGGCCTGCAGGTCGCCCTGAGGGAGGTGCTGGCAGCACTCGAAAAACATGGCCTGAAGGAGCCCACACTTCCTGCATTACAGCACAGGTCAGCAGACTTTAAAATAAGACTGCTTATGTTTTTTTTTCTTTTTTTGTTTTGTATACAATGTTTTGGAAGCTAACTTAAATTAAACCAAAATGTTAACGTGAAATGTATTAAAATTAACAGTGGGAATAAAAAAAAATTATTATACATTGAATTAAACAGGATTTTTCCTCTTTTTATGCTTACAATATTTTAAATGTGCTTTAGAAATCATTCATTGGTATATTGTAAATTGCAGTTTTTTTTAATTAACATTTTTAGTACTTTTTAAATTTAATCATAATTTAGCTTAGTTTGCAAGTTATATTAATCAAAAGAGCAATTATAATATGTAATTTTAATTTAATGAATTAAAATACAATAACAAATTAGGGCAAATTTTTCTGTTTTGCATACAATATTTCTAAAGCATGTTTAATTTAACTCCGTTTAATTTTACACAAAAATAAAAGTTGATAGTTATGTCAATTAAAATAACAGTTGTTTTATATACATGTTGTTTTTATATATATATTAATAAGATCGATTTATAAATGTTGTGATTGATGAATGAGTGCTTTCTCACAGTAGCACCTATATTTGATCCATTTCAGATAGTTAAAATAATGTGGAATGACTTCTGAGAATGTTATACCTCTAATTTGATTACAGTAAAGGAGACTGTATACCTCTGTCTCAGTCAGTGTCTCTCTCTTTCTCAGGTTACGCTTCCTGACAGACATGGAGAGCAAACTGCTTGCACTACACTCAGAGATTCAGGATCTGAGGAATACTTGTGCACAGACAAGCACCTCAGAGACCGCCATCAGCGAGCTGCAGACGCAATGGGAAAACGCACACAGAGCAGTCACAGAGAGGTGATGAGAAATGCACACGATTATAGGAAAGCACCTTGGTGAAATGCCATTTCACATTTTTCATGCTTCTGTTTCAGTCGTGAACAGTGTGTCTCTTTGAGCGAACTGCTGAAGAAGTTCCAGAGCTGCCGAAATCGCTTGGGCAGCACTTTGCAGAAAGCAGAGCAGACTATTGGTGATCAGGCCTCTTATATGAGCAAAGACAACCTGCAGCTCCTGATCAGTAAGGTACAGAAATACTGAAAAATCCTGACTACAGTGCTTCCATTCTTGGTGGACTGCAGGTGGCACTATTAACTTGTAACGGAAACAGGTCAATTTAGCTCAAAGAGAATCATTTAAGATTTTAAAGGGAATTTGAACAGAATCACTGTTTCACGGCTGTTCACAGAGACGCGCCTGCGGTTCAGTGAACGAGCCGTTTAACATCAAATCTGCGCTGGATACTAATATCCAAAATATAGTGAAACACTATCAATTAGCACAGTAACAAGATCGGCAGTTTAAGACATTAACTTGTAAGCACAAAACACAATATACTTCTCTTTTCAATATGAATAAGGCTTTATTAGATAAATCTAAGACATATAAACAAATCTAACACATAAACACACGCACTCACACATTCACACAAGTTGCAGGAAGATCGAAAGTTAGGAAAAGATGAGTTTAAGAGAATGGAAATATGGAATTCCAAGTTTACAGCAATACGTTAAATTGCATAGACATGAACAACCATCAATCACGTAATTAGCCCTTGCATTGAGTTCCTCAATGTGACTAAAATTATATTAGATACACCAGCACAACAAATATCTGGGGGATACGTTGCCTTCGTTTTCTGTGAAAGGGACTCCCGTTGAAAGGGGTATCCCGGTGTCGCTGATTGGCTGGAAGTTCAGTAGTGAAGTGACGTCTTGGGAAGCCCGTGGTTGTTGGGCGTTGGCTGAAAGTGCAGAGTCGTGTACGCTGGTCGAAGTTGAACGGGCATCCGAGGTCAGGCGTCAGAGACTCGACGTTACAAAACTTAACTCAGAACACGAAACTCTCAAACGGAAAAAGAAAAGAAATAAAGTTTGACGAGACTAGGTTGTGTTCCTTCTCATCGTGGCATAGTAGCAGCAGGCAGGCCGAAGCACGCAGGAACCGCGCTCAAACAGTGATGACTAAACCGCATGGCTAGAAGCTACAAGCTAGCAGAAGCATAGCTAGAGACTAGAAACAGACATGGCTAATAGCAGCAGCTAGGAACTAAAAGCAGACTAAAAGCAAAATTTCATGGTGTCCAAAGTATTTAAACTTCCTTGTGGGCCACCCCTCAAATGTTGCCTTGACCAATCAGATATGGTCTTGGCTCGGGGGGTATCATAAATCATTTGTTTATCTTACCAAGCATGTGGTTCCTGTCTCGCAGGATCTAATTTTGGACATGATTCCTATAACACGATTATGATATATTTTACAAATAAATGATTGTCAGAACAACATGAAGCAAGAAAATTCGATTATATCAATACTAGACATGACTATGTATCCTATAGTTATCAAAAGACATACACAATAAGTGATTATACATGATAGTCAAATGTGTGGGTTACACATAAATGAATATGGAGTTAAGCAATGGAACGATTCATTTATAAGTCTTTTTGAGTTCATTCTGGTCCATATATAATGTACAAAAAGCAGTTTCTTTGCCATTCTCTGGCAAAGGGACTTTTCTGTGAAGACAAAGGTTTAAAGCCCTTCCCCCTTAGGAATTTCAGTCTGGTTCTGCTGGCTGGGGGGAAGTCAATGCAAGTGTTTAACTTGATCTCCTGGGTTTACATGTGATGTCCAGCGTTGCATTTCAATCACGAACAATAAATTTGACAATCTCTTCTTCGAATTAAAATTGTTAATAATTGTTCTATTGGTGTTAATGTTGAAAGCTGTTGTGTGAACAAGTTGGTTGGTTGGTTATCTTGCTTGGTTCTTGTGGCACTAGAACTGATTTATGACTTCCTGAGGAGTTCGGCTCTCGTTTCAATGCACACAGCTCTGATAGACTCATTTCTGCTACAAACTGCAGATGATTTTTAGTGTTAACTACATGTAGAAAACATATTCGTTAGATAAAACTGGGGACAGAATGAGTATAAATAACTGCATGACTTATATATTTGTGTATGCGTGCAGGTGACCAGTATAAAGTCAGATCTCGGTGGTCTTGGGGACGGGGTGGAGGAGTTCAGAGCTGTGTGTCGACAGCTGCAGTCTCTGATGAGAAAGGTCCCAGACTGTGCAGACGCTCCGTTTGAGAGTGAGGCTGACACCCTCATGGACCGCTGGCTTGATGTATGTTCCCTCAGTAATGCCGTAGTGTGATTTGAAATAATCTCACTCTGTTTTTTTAAATAATGTTCAGTGTTTGCATTAACCTGCTATTTCAGGTCACCGAGAAGGCAGACTGTCATCTGGACAACCTACAAGCTGGCTTTTCTCTGTGGGAAAAACTCCCACTGTTGGCTGGAGAGGTGGAGGGCTGGAGCGTCCAAAAGCTGATGACACTTGCAGAGTCACACCCCTTTCAGACAGAGCAGGATGTTTCTGCCATGCAGGTAAAACCATTGTCAACTTTCAACACTTATTTTTAGGATTGGAGATGTTAAATATTTTGGATTGTATTATTGTATTATAGTTTCCACAAAAAACAGCTGTTTTTATCATTGATAATAAGAAATGTTTCTTGAACAATATTAGGATGAACTCAGGATACAAGAGGAGAACATTGAATATTTCCATCGCAGATCTTCAGAGATCCAGGAGCTGCTGCAGAGTCGCGAGCTCCCACTGGAGCTACAGGTGATTTCGGACACACCAGCAGCTTTTTACATTGCTCATTTTTTTAATTAATGCTAGACAATGTGTTATGACATTTGTATGCAAAAATGATGTGATGTACTGTGGTAAACCCATGTATAGCTATAGGGAAACCTCATGTGTCAGTATTAACCAGCCTAGCACGTTGACCACTCTTTAAATTTCAGCAAATTCACTGTAGTTTATTTTTAAAGGTGATTGAGAGCCAGCTGAGGAAGAAGATGGCAGAGGTGAAGGAGCTCTTTTCTGAGACCAGTGATGTTTTTAGACAGCTGGAAGCTGCCAAGGAGAAGGTGGCATCTGATATCGTAGATCACCTGTCCTCCATTCAGACTATCACAAATGCACTGACCACATCTGAGAGCCCTCTAGACCTCAAAACAATCCAGGTGAATGTTCATGCTTTAAGACTGAGCTGAGAACACATTCAAATGCATTGCAGCAGTCTGGTGAAGTTCAGTTTTGGCCCATTTTGATCTACATGTACACAATGCCTCTTGTACATACAGTATTTGTATATATATATATATAAAAAAACACTAGATTTAAACCTTTAATCAGTTCACCTAAAATGTGTTTTGATGAGCTAATGCTTTAATGCAAATGTTTTGGCTGGCAGGGCTTATCGGAGCAGTTGCAAGCGGAGGCAGAACAGGCAGATGCATTACTGCAGCAGATAAGTCTTCTGGCCAGCATTGCAGGTCTAGAAAACCTACAGACGCTGGCTGAAGATGGAGCTCACCTTGGAGAAAGCATCTGCATGGCCAGAGAGCTAGTCATAGAGAAGAGAGAGCAAGTAATGAACCCAAACAGACCTAAAAATCAAATGGTCCAAGAGCCTAAATACATAAAGCCCTTGATTGAAAAAACAGAAGATACTGTGCCAGAGATACAGTCTGAATCTAATGGTAAAACAGAGGAACAGTCCGCAACACAAGATGAGCTGAAGGACTTCAAAGAGCAGGTCTGCAGCCGGGCCGGTGAACTGCATCTGAAGCTTTCTGAGGATGTGAACAGATGGGTAACACCTGAGGGGAAACTCACAGCGGTGCAGGTCATTTTCTTGCCATGGGTCTGTTTTAGTTCTCAAAGAGTGTGCATCTTTAAAATGCCTGAACTGAAAGAAGAACATTTTTAGCTTTAAGAACTAAAATTTGTTTGTTTTCTTGGTAACTAATTCAGTTCTAAGAGTTATGAACTGTCTATTAACAGCAATTAAAATTATGTTTCAGTTCGTCATATAATAAAGGAAGCATCTGATGCACTAATTGAAATTAATTTTTGAACCGATCATTTCTATTTGCACTGCCTATTATAAAAGTGTTTAATTTGCAATAATAGTAATGTATCTCCATAAAAGGTTCTCAGACATCTATTTCTGCTGCAGTCAGTACCTGTTTATATGTAATTGTGTTAATTTTTTTGTTCAGGATGTGTGTGGAGAGAATATGACTGAGGAGCTGAAGTGTGCAATGTTAATACAACAGAGCCACAAGGGTCTGGACTCTCTACAGTGTCAGAGAGAGGGCAGCTCGAATGCATTAAAGGTAAAAGATGCAGCAAATCACAATCATACACGCTCAAATGTAAAATACTGTACCACTAAACGTACACTTTTGCTTTGTTTTAGAAATGTATTTGTTTCAAACTCCTCACCGAGGTTATAGTTTCATCTTTATCATATTAGTCATTTTTAAGTGTGTTCAGTGAAGATATAGTTCACTTGACCTTAAGCTAAATCTTTTAAATTCAAAGCCTTCTTTAAACTGCAGTGGGGATGATAGCCTTGATAAGTCTTTTCCAGATGCATAATGTAATGAGACTAACTGCTTTGGTGGATTCTTGGTAGACTGTAGAACAAGTGGACGGAAACCTAACAGAGGTTGAGAAACTGTCTGAGGCCCTGCAGACAAGCTGTACTCCAGAGGGTCAGACTGCTCTCTCTCCAGAAGCTCAACCGATATTTGGAAAGACACCAGCCCTGAGGAAGATCTTGGAAGACGAGAGGACTAAAGAAGGGAACTCTGATCTAGATCAATGTTCCATTCAGTGCATCGAGCCTCAGCAGCCTGGAGTGTCCACAGAGGAGCTCCAGTCAATTCAGGTTAGTGTGGTGCGTCTTACACAGGAAGTGTTCGAAAAGATTTTTTGGAGTGGTTTTGGTACATTTATAGAGTACAATTAAGCAGTATCAGTTCCTTTGAATTGTTCCAAACTTTTGACTTTGTTCTGTAGAACACAAGTTATTATATATTTTTTTCATGCAATGTATGTAAGTGTGGTCCAAAACAACATTATATTCCACTGATTTTTTATTGAATGTACTAAACATTTTTCAGAACCTCTTTTGACAGATGTAAGTGGGGTCCAAAACAACATTAGATTCCACTGAATTTTTATTGAATGTACAAAAACTTTTTCAGAACCTCTTTTGACAGACGTACACTTCTTTTTTCTTTCTGGATCTGGTTTTAGTGTCAGCAGGAGAAACATCATTGAGTGTACCATGGTGGCATGAGCACAAATCACTCTATCCTAGCTAAAACCTGCTAAATGGAGTACACACTTTGTTCTTCGCCTAGGGCCATTAATGTAGGACGGCACCTCATTGCTTTTAAGTGCTTGTTTTTTACCAGAAAAATGCTGGATGCTGGATGATTTGCTTTGTGGCACATCACTTTAAGCAGGTGCATTATTCTGCTCTGCCTGATGGCTTCTCAGAACAGTTTATTTAGAGAGTTGGAAAGTGTGGTACAGTGGGTTGTGTACATGCTGACAACATAAAAGGTTGTGAATCACTTGGGTGCAGGATTATTATTATTAATAATAATAATAACAACAATAATAATGCATTTTATTTAGATCACACTTTTCTGAAACTCAAAGTGCTACACAGTGTTAAATAATAACAATAAAGAACGACAAAATAATAAAGTACACTCAGACGGCTTTGAAAAGACTTTTTTATATGAAGGCTTCTGAAGAAAATAAACCAGAAAAGTGGAGAATAAGAGACAACTAAGTTTACAAATATAAGCAGGGGCTTTCCCATGAATAGCTTTAAATATTAGAATCAATTCAGTATGTGCATGTATGGGAAGTTATAAAGTATCTGGGAAATCTGCTGACAAGCAGTTGTATAAGTCAGTACCTTAGCGTCTGAATTCTGAATACATTGCAATTTATTGATACACTTATCAGGGAGTCCAAAATAAAGTATTCAAGCCTTGATAATATAAAGGCATGGATAAGCCTTTCTGCATCAGGCAATGATGGAGAAGATCGAGGTCTGGCTATTTCTTAGGTGGAAAAATTCAGTTTTTAGTCCATTTAGGAGTTCGTTTTATAAGATTTATAGAAAAAAAAAAAAAAAAAAAAAAAAAAAAAAAAAAAAAAATATATATATATATATATATATATATATATAATAAATAATATATATATATATATATATATATATATATATATATATATATATATATATATATATATATATATATATATATATATAATAAATATATATATATATATATATATATATATATATATATATATATATATATATATATATATATATATATATATATATATAAAACAAATATCCAGTAGCTTAATAAACACACATATATTGCTAAATGATGTTTTATCAATTTTGAGTCATAATAGTTATGTTTTTGTTTTGCAGGTTGCTGGTGACAGTGAAGTGGATGACATGGATCATATGAATGTAAAATTCTTGACCACAAAGGAAGTTAGTGAAACAGAAGATCTATCACCTTGCTCAGAAACAACAAGCAACCGAAGATCTTGGGAACCTTCCATTAGGCCACGACTCAAATGAGCAGCTGTTCATGTCTGGATCTAAAGAGATGGATGGAACTGGATCTGTATTAAGAGAAAGTGACCTCAAATCCACTCATGGCTCATCCTGTGAATCATTAAAGCCTGTCTTTACCATAGTGCTGGACTATGATCTTACCAAACCCAACCAGAACCCACTAACACAAGCTGTCCCGGCTTCTTCAGCTAAATGGGATACTGTTTCAGTTTTTCATGATAGGACCGCAGAGATGTCAGAGGATGGCCTGAAACTTTTGGAAGTCAAACCAAATGTTGATTTAGCTGTGGATGAAGTACATGATGCAATAAGCTCTTCTGATGAACCTATACATTTATATGCTGATCTTTCAAAATCAAAAGTGCAGGTTAAAGAAACCAGCCACACTGATAAAATTGAACCCACTCATTCTGATCTAGACCTTGATTTCAGGCCTAAACCAGAGAAAGACTCATCTACTCAAGCATTTGACCCAATGCTTCATACCCAGGGAAGCATCAAGGAAGCTCTGGAACTGCGAAGAAAGTATTTACCATCATCCTGGATGTTGATACTCCTGCATTATCATCAGACTGGAATCAATCACTGCAAGAGACACGCTGTACAGGTCCTAAAGACTCAACCACAGATGAATTCTCTCATTCAGATGTAAAAATCAACAGGCAATCTCCTCTGGTACTGAGCAACCTGAAGGCCAAATGGCTGAGCTAGATTTATCTGAAGAGGCCAATGTGAAATCAAGTAGCTCTGAAATACAGCCAGGACAGAAGGCATCAAGGCTTATCCAACCCCAAACCCCTGAGATCAAGGAGACTGAAGTTCAAAAAGATGATAAAGAGAAGCAACATGAAGTCACTGATGCAGAAACATCAAGCCAAATGGATGTTCACACTGGAGAAGGCACTGAGTCAGGGTCTGTAGTTCACCAACACGATGTCCCAGTGTTGGAGAGCCATGATGAGGTTGACAAAAACACCACTGAAGCGGCTTCAAATAAAGCAAAATCCCTTCAAAAGCCTCCTAAAGTAGCTAAAGGTAGAAACAAGAACAGAAAACCAGCTGGTGTAAAAAAAGCAAACAATGTCAGTAATAAAAAGCACAACGCATGTAAATCTGAACATAAGAACACAACTGACTCAGAAAGCCTTCCAACATCTGAAGTCAGGTTGCCGGACACCATAGACACTTCACTGACTGTGTCTTCAGACTTTAGTCAGCCAAACACTGCAAAGCCATTGGGCACACAAGACAAACTAACAGTGGACACTGTGCAGAAAGAGACCTTGAATCAAACTGAGACAGTGGATGGACATTTTGAAAATGCTAGCTTCTCACTAGCCGGAGATGACCATGTTAGTACCACAGATAGTGTGCTTTTAGCAGCAGTGGAGTCTGTGCAGTCAACACATACAGGGGACTCCGAATTAACCCCAACGGATTCTTCATCTATTGTGACAGCTGACTGTAAAACACGAATTCTTACCGCAGTCCTATCAGAGTCACAGCTCGGCCAAGCTGAAGCTCGGAGGACAGAGGATTCAGATGGCACTTTCCCTTTGCAAGTAAGATTAAAATTGTTGTTTTCTTATAGAAATACAAAAGGAAATACAGGCAAGTCTATTGCACAAGTCTCATTTGACATCACTCTCAAACACCATGGTGGTCATGTTCAATACCTGAATTTTCAAGCACTATTAATGTGCCTTTTGTCATTGAATTTTTTTTATTTTTATTTTTATCTTATTTAACAATTTATGATTCAGGAGGAAATGATTTGTAATAGCTGTTTGGCACATTGGATGTGAGCTTTCCGTGCCTTGCTACAAGAACAAAATTATTTCTTTTCATGCTCAAATGAAGCCTTTCATTTTACATTTTGCACCATTCACAGTCCATTCAAAGAGGCCTTTTGCTAAACAATATAAGTGAATGAAAATGATTGAAATTATTTTAAAAGTTGAGTCAATTTAAAGTAATTTTCTTCTTCTATAATATTTAAGATGCCCACGGTTTCTAAAAATGATCTGAAAGAACTTTCATCATATGAATGTGTTCTAATTATTCCAAGCTGTGCGAAAGACTGGCATTGGCCATTTTTATGTGCACTCAAAGCAGTTAGTTCAACAATTGTGAATGTTGTTTCATTCATCATTCACGCATCATTCCATGTGTTGGCATTCAATAGATATCACCCTATAGCCTTTATCATGGTTATAGTGTGGCACTTATACATTTGCTTTGATAACCGGTTACTCAGTATTGTTTCTGTGATCAAATACTTCATTATGCGTCGTTATACTTCATTTTGTTAGCATTACTTCCTATAGTACCGCCTCCTGAGTTCGTTTTAGGCCTGAAGGCACACCACGCCTTTTAGAGGGAAGACTCAATTCCCAACTGGGCAGCATTCCTTGTTCTTCCGTGATTTAACGAGTCAACAGCAGAGCTGTTTCTCTTTTAAATGAGCTCTGAAAGCAGGTGCAAGCAATGTTGTGGGGAAATTTCTTGAAATATGAACTCAGACACTTTTGCTTTATTGTAGTATGAAGAAATGCACAGATTCAATTCACATCCATCTGCCAGGAATAAAATGCCCCAAAACAGAGGATCAGTACCAGACGGTGAGGATAAAACGAGGCCTATGGAGCAGCCTACTGGGACACATGTGTGGGCCGTTTTACTGAACACCATCACTAATGTTCAGCCACTACTGGTGACCAGTCACAGTTCTGAGGTATGTTTCTGCATGTAAACACATTTTGATTTTATTCTGAATTGTTCCCAAAAACTCAAGCAGCTTTGGTAAACTATACATTTGCACTTTAGACAGAAAAAAAAGCTTCAGAAAAAAGTACAAAACCAAAAAGCTCAAACCAAGCTTAACCTTTTTCTCTCAAATATAACTTTTATCTGTTAATCAACTCATTTTAGTTCATTTTGACTTGAAGACCATATATTCCCTCAAGTCGTCTGGGAGGAAATTGCACAGGAAGGAGGAATTTCCTGTGATATGTGCTGCTTTTAACTGGACCATTTTATTCCTGTCCATATTTTTTTTGTGTGTGTGTGTGTTTCTTTCACTTTTGTTTTTATTTTTTATTAAAAAAAAAATTATACAGTTATTTAAAAACTATTTTTATAAAAATTTTAATACTTTAATTTTTTTGTAGGAATCTAGATCAAGGAAAGATTCCTTGTTTCAGAATTCATCGCTCTTCGAGTCTGAGAGCAGTCTGGCATGGGCTGTCCTGTGGGTGTTCAGATGTCGGTACCAACCGGCCAAACTCAGCATTGCACATATGACTCATCAGCTGGAAGAAGCTGAGGTACAGTACATTACCTCATTACACTTTCTCCAAAACCGCCGGCTGTGAACAGCTGCTGACAGTAAAAGATGCTAAACAAAAAGAGTACTAGTCATAAAGATCGAATATACCGTTTTCGTTAAAAGCCGGAACAACCCCTCATTAGTTTCAGCAGATGTCTGATTACAAAACATATGACTTCAATTCAGTTCAAGTTTATTTGTATAGTGCTTTTCACGATATAAATCGTTGCAAAGCAGCTTTACAGAAAATTTTAGTTTCTATTTTAAAGTTCTACATTATATTTAGTAGACTATGTCAAGTTGATGTCCATATGGCAGAAATGTACGGTAAAATTCATGCACTTAATGACATGTAATCAAACCGACGGTGAGCACTATTAACTGCAATGATTATATGTTGTGATTAAACTTCTAGCAAAATTTGGTCGTTTTGTATGTTGCTTGAGGGTCGGCATCATCTGAGGTCCTCTGAGGGGCTGGCATCATCTCTTCTCAGATCTTCCTGAGGGTTGGATCCAGACTGAAGCTTCTGTAATTCCTAGTGACCTCAGGATGCCAACCCCGTGTCAGGAACAGAAACGCAAAAAGAGACATTTAGCATAGCTGCTGTTCCAAACAAGCAAAAATGACTTAAAATAAAGCAGAACTTATTTCCAGGTCAAATGTTATCAAATTTGTAACTGATGATGTCAACTCCTTTGTTTAAAAGGTGAGCTTTTTGCTTCCATTGGAGCTCGAGATGATTCTTAGAGAAGTCATGCTGGTGAAACATTAGGTTTTACATAAACCTCTGGAGTTTATGCAGCTTGAGTGTCCCTTTAGCAGAAGGGACAAACCAATACTAAAACATTATGAAATTTATATACAGTACATTCATGTATCGTGCACCCAAGTGAAGATAACTATAACGATTTAAATTGACAGTAAATGTTATGAAATGATCTGTGTGTCGTAGATCTGCCGGCAGTATGTCTTAGAGAAGGTGGCTAGACTGCCTCAAAGTGAATCTAGTGCAGGATGCTCTACAAAGCCTGAGCAGACCATAGAGGGCAGATGGAATACAGTACTGATGGAAACCTCAACTATGGTGGAGTACAAAAAGACACAGCTCCAGCAGGTCACACAGTACCACCAGCAAAAACAGGCTCTCGCAGATACTTTACACAACCTGAACAATGAGCTCAGCGCACTAACACAGTGAGCATCCTTGACTTCTTCTGTGTGTGTGTCTCTGTGTGTGTGTGTGTTCAGGTAAACCCTACAAAATTCTTGTCCTTGTAGGGACAGTTTTTGGTCTCCATGAGGAAAACAGCTTATCAGTTATACTAAACGAAGGGTTTTTTTTTTCTACTGAAAGTTTGATGTGAGGGGTTGGTTTAGGGGTAGGGCAAGGGTATAGAAAATACAATTTATAGAGTATAAAATCGTTACACCCATGGAATGTCCCCATTAAACACAGAAACTCAATGTGTGTGAGTGTGTCAATTAATCTTTACCATAGGTGAGATGATTCTAAAATGTGTTTACCTTTATCTGTGCCTTAGTGTTCATACTTTAATTGAAAATAAATCAATTTGTAATATAATTAATATTCTTCAAATGTTGAAAAGTAACCAAATTCTCACATTTTTTGAAGGGATTGCATTGAAAGCAGCACCTTGCAAGTGGAGAAGCTTAATGCATTCCTGAAGAACATGCAGAAGAAGAGAGACGTACTAGAGGAGCTCCTACAGACATGCTCTCAGATTTCAGCCCATCTGGGTGAGACAGAGGGACCTGTGACCTGTATTGAACCTTTTAGGACTTTACAGGAGAGATGGCAAACTATGAAGCAGACTGCTTCCAGCAAACTGTGGTGTGCTAACATCTGCACAGCAGAAGTAGCTGCACTCCTGCAAGAAGCCAGAGAGCTGCACCATGAACTGGAGCTTCTGGAGAAGTCAGTTTCTCCGCATCCATCTCAAGGACAGATGGAAAGCCAAAGCGCGCTACAAGAGACTGTGAAAACTGCAGACCTGGCAGTGTTAACGCAGCGCTACTTGTATCTTCTTGAGGTCTCTCAGGCTCTTTCCTCAAGTCCACTTGGAAAAAAAGAGCTCAGAGATGTGGAGGACGCAATGCAGGGCTTGAATTCTCAGCTTGCTCTGACTCAGGAGAACATCAGCACTCAGACTTCAAATGGTAATGGTTCCTCACCGATCATGAGGATTATCAGGGACTATGTTACATGGGCTAAGCAAACAGAAAGCAAAGTCAGTAGCAGAAGAAGGTTGTCTCTGTTTCCTGAAGAAGCAAGTCACCAGGTCAGTCACATGAAGAAACTGCAGTCTGAAACATCTCGTAAGAGGTTTCAGTTGGCCTCTGTTTTGAAAGAGCTTAGAGAAGAACTTACAGGACTCAGTAAGGAGGATCCCATGTCACCCACCCTCGATGCCCTAGAGGATTTGTATGTTAAGCTTACAGAGAAGACTGAATGTGCTGTTGCAGAAATGAACAGAATGTTTCATATTAGAGAAAGACTGTGGAAACAGATCACTGACAGCAGTTCTTGGTTGACCTCAGTATTAGAAAAAGAGTCTGGTAAAACAGTGGCTTCTGAACCTAAAACTACTATCCCAGAATTGAGGGTTCAGCTTCAGGTGTGCACAGAGGCTTTGAAGGATGCTGAGAGACAAGCAAATAATCTGGAGACTCTGTTAGATGAAATGAAAGAAGTGAAACACGGCCTGAATGTACCCGAAAGCTTTCAACTCATCAATAGGCTAACAGCCTTACAAAAAGAGGTATCTAGGGTTGTGAACCGTAAGTGGGCCTTGCACAGGGTGCTTGAAGAACTCATTCATGCTCAGGAATCTTCTGCTGAGGAACAGAACATCACTCTGAAGAGCTTGAGACAGATGAATGCTGATGTCACGAGGCAGAAGTATCCCGTAACAAGGGACTCACTCTTGGCTCTTGAACCTGTTAAGCACATGCTGATGGAGCTCCTCTGCAAAGTGCCAGAAATTCCCTACTGTCCAGATCCTCGGAGGAAAGAGATGCTCAATGCTGTGCTAGACCTACAAAGAAGAATACATCTGCTGGAGCTGCAAGCCAAAGAGCATGAGGAGTACCTCATTTTAAGGCAGCACATGGAGAACTCCAGAGAGGCGGTGAAGAAGAGCTTGTTGCAGATTGAAGACTCAAGTGTAGGAGATGACGTAAGGCTCCGCTTTTGTCAGACTGTCCTGGTGGAGCTGCCTTTGGTGAGAATGACATGTCAAGAAGCCTCTGACCACCTTGAGGCCATTCTTGAGGCCATTTCGAAAGATCTCTATCCATCCCAGCTGACAGCAGAAAGGCACAAAATCCATTTAGTCATTGAGCAGCTAGCCTCTTGGGAGCTCACAGTAAAAAAAGAGGCTAAAACCATTGAGTGCTGTCTGGTAGAGCGACTCGGCAGTCCGACGGACCTCAGTCCACTCACTGAGCTCTTCAACAGTGTCAGAAAGGAGCTGAAAGAAACCTTCTGCTTGGAGCCAGATTATAAGACCATTGATACACAGCTACGAAAGCACTGGATGCTAATCCAGACCGTTGAGTCTGTTCTAAGAATATTGGAGCACTATAGGAATGAAGAAGATGTTGAAAGCTACCAGATGACCATCGATCTCGGCCAGAAAACTCTTAATGATTGCGGTATGCATATGGTAAGCTCCATGCATCCATGCATGTTAAACTGACATGCCACTAGAATGCTACTTTTTGAAACATTGAAGTTTACCCAGCTCTAGTTTTTAGAAAGCTATGAATGTTCTTTATCCAATATTTTTTACATTTTGAGTTTCGTTGTCCAGGACAAGCTGCTCCAAGCTCGGGAGGCACTGAAGCATTACCACTGGGCTGTTCAGGGTGCAGAGAGCTTCCTTCAGCAGATTGGATCCAGTCTCATGATCCCCTCTGATAGCTTCAAAGACTACAAAGAGGAGCATCGCTATGTTCAACAGATTTTCAGCACTCTGGTTACGGATTTCCAGGCTCGCTTGTCTGACGTTGGTGCTTCTGTTCCCCAGCAGACATGCCTCTCCATCCCTCTAACTGAGCAGCTTCATATCGAGGTTTTGAGTCACCTTCTAGTACAAGATGCCAAATTAGAAGCTCAGGCTCAGCTCAGACTTGAGTCCATACAGAGGTTCGTCATATAAAGCATGTTATAGATTGTTTATTCTTTAAAAATTTAACAACTTTGAGCTATGATTCATATGATTGTTGTTGACATTTTTGTATCATATTGGAAAACCATTTTATAATTGTAAATAATGAGGACTTTTAAATTTTTGGATTATTGGGGAAAAATACTTCTACAAATAATTAAGCATTTTCTCAGAAAATGCTCTCTGAATGTCTGCCATATACGGTAGAGTACTTGGAAACATTTTTCTCAGAAAACAAGCTCTGAAACAATTAGTCTGAATGGAATACACCTATTTGGTTAAATGAAATGTACTAGAGGCACTTTTATTTAGCTGTCTTTAACTTTACAATTTTTCTGCTCCAATTTAGGTCCATGAAAGATCAAATTGTGCACATGAGTCACCATGAAGAGCTGAATCAGCATCTCAAAAATGTTGATTCTCAAATCTCAAAATGTTTGAGTCAAAAACCAGCTGATTCTGAAACCTGCCAAGATCAACTGCTGGAAATAAAGGTTTGTGGTCATTTACCATTAACAGGATAAATGCATAGCAATAATGTTTATTGAGGTCTTAAGAGGATTTGGGAAAGCAGTGGAAACTTGCTTTTACTTCCCTTTTGACTTCTGAAAATCTTTTTTTTTTTTTTTTAATGGTTCCTTGTTGCCAGTTTTAATCTCATAGCAATGTAACTATGCTAGATCAGTATGCACTGCAATTGTCTTCATCTGCAGGTGCTCCAGACAGAGCTGGAGAACCTCTCTAAAAAGCTGGAGGAACTGAGTGAAAGCTGCCCAGGACTTCGCTGCAAAGCACCCTTGGATCTAATGCTGGGACAACTGTGGAGGTCTTGGGCAGTGTTGCAATGCCGAGTGGAATCTCTCAAAGCCAGCATGTGTCACAAAGAAGCAGAGTGGAGAGACTTTGAGATACGCGTATGTAAAAATAGATTTTTTTTCAGCTCGTTTCAATTTTAATTTTCTCGTAAAATGATTAAACTGTGTGTTAACTCATTTCTTTACATGGTTGGGTTTGCTGTGCAGCTGAATAAATCAAAGGAAGGTCTTGAGAGACTGCAGAATGATCTCCCAGACTCGTCTACGGTGAAGGGATCCCTGGAGGATCTTCAGGGTGTTCTGAGCCTTACTGAGCGCCTTCAAGATGGGATTGAGCAGGAGCATCACACTTTGGCATCTCTACAACACCATGTGGCACGATTGCTTGGGGTCTCAAATTTGCAGCAGCTGAAAGTGTGTCCTCAAATCTGTCAGGACTTGCAGTCACTACAGGATCACTGCAGAAGGTTTGACTTGTACACACATGCACAAAAACACAAAAAGTTGCGAAAATTTTCAGAATCTACATTTACAGACATTTTCATGCTTAGTCTCAGAGATCAGAGCAATAACATCCGCCGGGAGGTGCTTGTTGAGATCCAGGAGTTGGGTCGTGTGCAGGAGGAGCTGAGTGCCATTCAGCAGAATGTTCTCTCTCTTTCGACGGCTTTACAGAGGGAGTCAGCTGCTCAACACTTACAGGTTGGTCCCTGTGTTTGACAGGTAGGCTATCTGTTTTTGCAGTCCTGGTTGTTGATATTGTGTTCACTGTGTTGTATTGCACCGCAGGAAGTCAAAGTGGAGTTGGTTTCACAGAATGCTCGACTGCAGGATGTCATGGACAGAGTGCAGGAGAAATGGAGCTGTGTACCCACAGAGATTCAAATCTTATGCAATGAGCTCAACGTCTCCATGCAGGAGGCCAAAGACAAAGTATTCGCTTGATTTAGTTTTATAATAAATACTTTATAATAAATGCCTTGAACATGTAAAGGAACTTTTTTTTGTTTTGTCTTTTTAGGAAATATATACTTAATATGGCACCTATAGATTCAGTGTACTTCTGTTGTGTGTTAATTTGAATTAAAGCTAATACAATTGTATCTTTTTTTTTTTCAGTTGGTCATGGTCATCGAGAGAAGTGGTCCTCTCTGCAAAATGGGTGAGCAGGTTGGAGAGGTGACAGTGGGCTTGAATTGTGTGAAGGCCCTGCTGAAGCAAACAAGTCCTAATTTTTCTGAGGCTGAACGTACACAAAAGGTACTTCTTTCTTGCTTACCTTCACGTGAACATTATTGAAAATATCTTTCTATCAATTGCTTTGTTTTTCTTTTCTCTCCTTACTTAGTTTAGCATATTACTTAAACATTCTTTTAATGTATTCTTACTCTATAATTGTTCAAATATAATAATAAAACAAACTAATTATAGTGCCATTTTCATTGTGTATGTGTGTGTGTGTGTGTATATATATTATTATATTATATATATATATATAAAGAGAGAGAGAGAGAGAGAATATTAAGGTTTCATGACATAGAACTGTTCTTTCAGCTCTCATATTTTTAGTTTGTGTCCAATGAAACTTGATGTCAGCAGTAACTGATGTCTGATGTGCGTCTGTGCCCGTGTGTGCAGCGCATATGGGATGAGCTGGACCAGTGGCACACTCGGATAGCTGAGCTGGAGGCTGAGGTGCAGGATCTGGCTGAGCAGAAGCCTGAGAGGGCACACATTCTCATGGACAAGCTCATGGAGCCTCTGCAGCTTTACCAGACCACAGCCAAACAGGCCGAGCAAAGGACCGCCCTCATCAGCAAAGTCAGCCGATTTCACAATATAAGCCAACACACAATGCCACTGATAGCAAACTTTGACTGATTTCGTCTTTGTGTTTTGGTCCCTCCAGATCCCTGCCTGTCTGCAGGACTATGAGGGTTTGCTCAATAGTGCCAACTGCTGGTTGAGAGAGGCTCAGTCCTGGCTGGTCGCACCCAGAACCTACACCACTGCCAAATGCATCCACTCTCATGCCAATTCCCTCAAGGTCAGGTCAAATCCTCAATTTATAGACATTGTGCCTTATGCATAATGCAGTAACTTGTTAACAGCTCTTTTGCGGTGTCTGTAGATGATGCTGGATGAAGCGGAGGGATACAAGGCAGATCTGGAGGCCTTCCTGCCTGCTCTGCTGGAGATCACTCCAGTGTGTGACACCACCTCTCAACAACATCTCCTCCAACTGTGTGTACAAAACATCACACTCATGCAGCAAAGTGTTCAGGACCCTCTCTCCCACCTTCACCACCTAGCAGCTGTAAGAAATACTGTTGAACACAGTGGTTTTATAGAAAATGTTAACATAAATATTAAGACATTAAATTAAAATAGTAGTGCATAGTCTTTAAGTATTTCTCAGTTAGGATTTTTTGTGAACTTTTTTTGTGAAAATATGAATTAATAATGAATTAATGTAATATAATGATGCCTGACTTTATCTAGTTTTTGAAAAATTTCTGGTATTTTAACAAATATTTAAGTTTTTTTTCCTGTGCAATACTGTTCAAAATGTGGGGGCTGAGTTTTTATATTTTGTATATTTTTGAAAGAAGGCTGCATTTATTTGATCGAATATATAGAAAAACAGTATTCTTGTGAAATTGAATTTTTAATTTTAATTTGTAGGGTTTTATGAGATTCCATTACTGGAGTTACTTATTAGTTTATGAGACTGGGATGAACTATCTTAATTATGTCCCCTATATTTGAATTGGAATTCAATTATAACTTTTGTTTAGGAGATGGATGCCATTGAAGCAGAGGTAAAGGATATGGAGAAAAATATAACTAAGATTAGAAGAATCCTTTCAGCCACTGACACAGAGAACATTTCTCCTGAGGAACATCTCGAGAACATACAGGTACAGTACATCATGTCTCACTAATCCTCTGTTTGTACTGTAAACATTTACAGCCCCTCTCTCTCTTATTCTCTGTAACAGGTCATTCTGGATAATGTCCAGTCCATGAAGAGGACCATTGATGAGATTGAGAGCTGCAGGCCAGGCCTAGGGCTTCCTGCCGGGGCAGAGCAGACTCTCACAGCTTTCCATCGGGCTCAAGAGCTCCTGCAGCCCATCCAGGAGCTACAGCAGCTCAGTGTGGAGCAGAGCACAGCGCTGAGGGTCTGTCGCTCTAATACTGTGTTTGTGTTTATCAAGAGTCAATGGTTTGTTTCATATTTACTGAGCTGGAGTGCGTTTTTACTTTAGTTCTTGACAAGAAGATTTCAGTAGTTGTTTCTCAAACAGCTTTAAAATGTTCAACTTTTTCAACTCAAATATTTGCAGATGAAGGTGCAGAGAGAAATATTTGTAGAAATGACATTTGTTGAGATGAAAAACTTTTTTTAACTGAATTTATTTAATTACATATTTTCTAAGAAGATCTCATGTGATGTCACATTGCATGGCAATGCTTGAAATGGCAATATTAGATGATAGATAGCTTTTCCATGAATTATAGTTGTCATAATACAAGACAGCTATCGAGTTTAACAGTGCAGTCATCTCCTTAATTAACAAACAAATATCAAGCTTTGAATCAATCTCGGTAAGTATAATGTCTTCAGCTGTTCTAACATGCATTTACAACATTTCCAGCATCAAATAAAGAGATTTGTAATGCAATGTTCAAATTAGTTTTGGTCTAGTTAAAAAAATATTAATTTCATGAAAGTGCCGTAAACTTGTAGCTTTTTTAGTGACCGTGAACATTGTGTGACCTCTCCTCTTCGCTTTCATGTCTGTGAGAATGAGAGGAGGAGAAAATCCCTGCATTTGAAGCCAACTCACAAAAGGGATGTGTGGGAACCTTGACTTTTCTGATTGTGCTTAAAAAATAAAGTGCTTTAAAACTTCAATGTGGTGCGGCAGTAAATCATTACAGGCACAGCTTTATTGGCGAAGGCAGTAGTATCTAGTTAAGACACTCTCTTGGCTTTTCTCATGGTCTCTATCGTGTGACCTTGTAACAGTGACTTTGGTTTGCCCGAGTTTTACAACTTGATGAAACTAAGTGTTTTGCTGATTTTTCTTTTCAGGCCTCTATTGAACAACCAACTGAAATGATTCTCCCTGCAGACCAAACCACAGAATTCACGATATCAGATCTTTCCACTGGAGATATGAGAGTAAGTCCATTAACTCCATCAAAAATATTCCTCAAAATCATTGTCTACTCTTAACTCAGAAGACATCTAAGATTAGGATCAGTACGTTTTTGGACTAAATAAGAGTAAATCAGCTCATTAGATGTGTCACTATAAAAACCTGCAGTTAAGAATAATATGTCGTTGCATAACCCTGCTGAAGGTCTCCATGGAAGGCCCTTACACTGAGGAGGAAGATGAAGACAATCAGTCTTCATCCTCAGGAACTCTCACATGCAGTCTTCCAGAGGTAAAACCTCCAATTTATCTCCCAAGCTTTGCCAAACCCTGAAAAGGGAACATTTCTGAATTCTGGACCCCTTTGCTATTGCTGTTAATTTGCATGTGTTTAATTTTTGTATCTGAGGACAAAGGCAGCACTCAATGCAGAATGCCATATATAACTCCATTTCTTCTTCATTTTTCTTTAGGGATTCTATTCTTCTTATACACTGGACCATCATCTCTGATCATGTCACCATTTCTAATCATTTTTCCTTTTTCTGTACCAGGACCCAGATGAGACAATAGCGGAGGAAGATATGAAGTCAGACACTGCCTCTGCTGTAAGAGATTGTGACACTAAGGTAAAGACTGAGTTATTTGACTTTACTTCAAGTTGTGGTAATCAAGCACTGTAGGAAATTTGAACATTAATAAACAGTTGCTAATGACTTACTGCTTGCTTTTGTCTTTAGGAATCATCTCCTGAAGAAGATGATTTTCCTGCAGTAATTCAAGACGCTGACACAGGAAGTTGTTTACTGGAGCCTTCGGACTTCTCTGAAATGCCTGGCATAGTCAGCGGCAGACCAGTTACTGAAGAGACAAGCTCCCCACCTGCACTAACATCCCAACATTTGAAAGAATTCAGCTGTCTGAAGCCTGACAGTGCAAATATAGATGAGGAAAAGCAAAATGAGTACACCAAAACCAAGTCAACTGAAGCAGTTCCAGCAAAGCTAGAAATATCCTCAGACACCACCTTGTTAAAAGCAAGCGATTCCAAAGAATTGACTGAAGAGTTTGAATCTGAAGATCAGAATGAAGGATCTGTGAACACTAAAACGGGTACAAGTAATCAAGTGAAAACAAGGAGCCCAAAGCCACGTGACACAGAGGCAATAAATGTTGCTGATGGTGATCTGTCACAGTCTGAAGCAGGAGCTGAAGATCAGGTGAGTTTAGTCGAGCTTCTCACCTCATGTCAGGACGTCAGTTCTTTAGAGGTCAGTTTCAGCCCTGCAAACATGCTTACTGAAACCAGAAAACTAATATTATAGATATTACAAATATCTATACTGTCACTTTTGAGCAACAAAATGCATGCTTTCTGAATAAAAGCATTAATTTCCATAAAAAATCCTAATGTCCTCAAGCTTTTGAATGGTAGTATAGTTATAATAACTAAGAAGGGACAAGATGTAAAGCAGTTTGGGCAGAATTTACTAAAAATACAAGGTTATATTCATATCTAAAAAAAAAAATTAGAGAAGCAGCTTGCATAATGCATTTCACAGAGGCTGATTCTGCTTTTCTGCATCTTTTTATTTCCAGCCTACAAAGATGAGACGGGATGTGTTAGAGATTCCGGTGTCTGCGTTGAATGTCAGTGAATCTCAGATGGAAGACTCAAATAAACTCCTCAAGGACCTTTCAAGCATCAAGGTATTACCAATACACTTGCAAAGTCTACAGAATATAACCAAACTTTTAGGGGGAAATCCTAACCCCTCCTCCATATGTAAATGACATGAGTAACATCCTAAATGGAGTTAATCCACAGCATGAGTTTTTAAGAATTATTTATTATTTTCAAAATAAATGAATAAAAATTGTTTTTAGCTTCTCTGGGTACCTTTTGTCACTATAATAAGCGACCATGCAACAACATTTTACTTTTATTTATTTATTTTTTTAATTTTGTTTTAAAACTTTCCAAAGTGTATAAATATGTCTGCTAAAAAGGTAGACAGCAACAGTTGCTAAGGTAGAACTGGTCAGTAACTTCAAGTTCTGATTTAATGTGAGTGTTTGCTCTGTAAGAGTCTTCTAGGCGGCTCATGGACTTTGGCACTTGAGCGGCGGAAGTCAACGGGACAGAATAATGTTGAGCTCCAGAGATGTTCTATAGCTCTTCTGGAGGGTCTGCGGGGTCTCCTGCAGCTGGGCTCTGAGCGGCTGCAGCGCAGTCAGAATTCACAGCCACAAACCTGCAGTCAACTGCATAATCTGCTCACAGAACACAAGGTACACAGCTGAACAATTTAATAATTATATTATTAATTAAAATATTAAAATATATTTTGTCTGCTTAAAACACTCTTATAATGTTTGGAATTGACTGTTAACAGAAACACTTCCAAGATTTGGGTCAGGGCCTTGTAATGGTCAAGCTGCTATACCATAAGCTGCCAGAGGGGGCACTGCAGGGCCAAGCAGAGGTGGAGCAGTTCATATTAGATCTACAGGAACAAGCACAAACTCATGGTGTCCATATGCAGCACAGATTAGAGGTATAATGAAATGAACTTATTCAGATGAACTTATACAATGCATAAGAATTTCTCAATATCTGTCTTAATCTAATTTAGACCAAAACCAAGATTTTATAGGCATAAATGGCTGTATTAAATGTATTAAGAGAAATGAGCAACAGAAGCTCTCTCATCGCTCTGTATGTGTTTTGTAGGAGTGGTCTCGGTACGAGGAGGTCACTGAGAGACTGCGTGAGCAGTTGGATGAGATCGAGACAAACATGTCCAGTCTGGGTTCAGAGACAGAGGGAGACTTGCAGTGTCAGCTGCAGTACTATGAGGTTTGTTTCCCACATCCCTGGGAACGCTAATGGCTGCCTTTCTTTGACCTCCTTTGATAGTCCATCCTTTGATAGCTTAAGCTGTGTTTTACATCCTGTGACTTTGCATGGGAATGACAGAAAGGAATTCCTTGTCTTGTTTCACAGTTTAAGTATCTAAAGATGACATGTCAAATTGAGCAATATTTCATAAGGGGTGTATATTTTAGTGAAAAGAAGACAATTGCAGATTAGGAAACTTCCTTCTTTCAGTACACTGTCCCAGGTTGCATTGTAAGGAATTAGAAAAAAATAACTTAACCTAATTTCTTGTCCGAATTATTAAATCAAACACCTGTAGAGGTTTTTGTTCTGAGAACATTATTACCTTAGCGTTAGAGGACTCGTGTTGATTTTAGTTATTTGGTTGGAAACCAACTAAGTAGCAAAGGTAATAAGTGTCTGAGACATGTAGGAGTGTGAGGGGGGCAGAAGGTCTTCTCTTTTCTTTTGTTGTATGTTGCATGAGAATCTTTTTTGGTCCAGCACATGATGTTCCTGATTAAATTACTCAGAGCGATAGTTGCCATATCTGTGGAACTTCATGTTCTGCAGCCTGCATTGGCCGCTCTTTTATTATTATTTTTCCCCTTCACTATTACGAAAGCTAATTTCTCCGCTACACTGACTTGCACAGAACAGTCAGTAGCCTACGGTTGGGTGCGTTCATATTATTTTTCTCTTTATGTCTACCAAAGTTCATTACTCAGGCGAATTGATATAAGAGGAAAAGCAAACTACCCTTTTTGTGTCTGTAATAGATGTACATCAAACTCACTCCCATCCTCACAAGCCACTCCATCTGAGCAAGCAGTTGAATCTGAGAGAGATGAGGAGGTGGGCTGATGAGAGGAGTTAAAAGTTTGCTGTTTCTGACTGCAGTACTTCAGCTGACCATATTCATACACTTATCTGTGAACCACTTAACCACAAGTTTTGAACAACTGAGCCAATAATAACATTCATATATAACATTGCAATGTGATTCATATATTATATTATATTATATTATATTATATTATATTATATTATATTATATTATATTATATTATATTATATTATATTATATTATGGCATTTGAAATGCTTGAAACTACCAAGTGTTAAAAAAAAAAATTTCTTTTCCACTTTCTCTCATTGTCAGAGATTGCACAAGATCCTGGAAGACACAAGGTCTCGGGTGTGGGAGGTCCAAGACCGAGCCAGGATCCTACAGAAAAAGGGTTGTTACCCTGAGCGGCCTGGCCAGACTGTCCCAAAATCACAACTGTTGTTACGCTGGATGGAGCTTCGTAATCAAATACAGCAGAAGATACAGTCTACACAGAAGATCAGAAAGATTTATGACAGGTGTGAGAAAAAACAGCAACCAAAGGATCATTGTTAATGCAATTTTGTTGGAGGTAAGGTATGAAGAAATAAATGTGCTCTTGTGTGTTTGGATGTGTAGGTTCCAGCGTGACTCAACAGAATTAGAAGAATGGATGCGTCATGCTCAAGAACAGCTTCAGAAGTGGAACGGTTTCTCTGATTCTGGTCTCTTAGTCTCCAGAACAGTCTGTACCCAGCTCATGGTGATTATGATTAGATTAATATTTTATTTTTATTTTATTGTAACATGACCATACAGTATGTGTCAGACCTAAAATGTTGAAATGGGAATGTGGTATGGCTTTTTGTGTTGCAGGAGTTTTTCAAGGAGCTGGAGGGCCGTTCAGCACAGAAAGCTTCTGCAGAACGTTCAGGTGCACAGATACTGCAGCTGACTGTCAGTGAAGCTCCAGGTCTGCGCAGACGACTGGCTCAACTAGAGCAGGAATGGATGAATTTGAGTAACGTCCTGCCCACTCTGCACCAGACGCAGCAACAAGTATGACTAATGTTTCTTTCTGTTTTTCACTCTCCCTCTGTCTTCTCCCTCATCCATCTGAAGAAAAGCTCTAGTAAACAGATGTTGTTTAAATCAAGCATCCTCTTGCCCTCCTTCTAGCTGTTGACAAACCAGTCTCACAGTCAGATCTTGGACAGCTTGACCTCCTGGCTTGAAAATGTAGAGGGACGACTGAAAGATGAAAGCTCTCTGAGCTCCTCTGAGCTGTCTAGACATCTACAGGCTTTGAAGGTAGTACACCTGCTGTACACTTAATTCTTTTAAATTAAATGTGTTTTGTTCGCCGTTTTGTTCTTATGTTCACCAAGGCTGCATTTATTTAATCAAAAATACATAAATCATAATATTGTGGAATATTATTACTATTAATTACTACTATATTATATAATTCTATATTACTATTAATAATTAAAAATAACTGTTTTCAATTTAAAATATATTTAAAATGCACTTTATTCCTGTGAAGGCAGAGGTGAATTTTCAGCATCATTACTCCAGACTTTAGTGTCACATGATCCTAATATGTGAACCTGGACCACAGATGTCGCACAGGTGTACAGTATTTGTAGCAATAGCCAAAAATACATTGTATGGGTCAAAATGACACATTTTTCTTTTATTCCAAAAAGCATCAGGATATTACCGTATTTCCGCACTATAAGGCGCACCAGATTATAAGGCGCACCTTCAATGAATGGCCTATTTTAGAACTGTTTTCATATATATGGCGCACTGGATTATAAGGTGCATAGAATAAAAGATACTGCAGTCAAACGTTTGACTGGGTTTGAGTTATGCATCCACTAGATGAAGCTGTGCTAAAGGGAATGTCAACATTTTGACAGATCCATATATAAGGCGATCCGGATTATAAGGCGCACTGTAGTTTTTTTTAGAAAATTAAAGGCTTTTAAGTGTGGAAGTACGTGCGGAAAATACGTAGTAAAAATACGAAGTTGCATGAAGATATTTTGTGAATTTTCTATATCAATTTAATATATCAAATGTATATATTAAAAATGTAAAATGTAATTTTTGATTAGTAAAATGCATTGCTAAAAACTTTATTTGGACAACTTTAAAGGTGATTTTCTCAGTGTTTTGGTTTTGTTGCATGATGATAAAAAACATGCTGATTTTGGAGTGCAAGAATCATTTCTTATTGTTATCAGTGCTGAAAACATTGTATTGCCTATTATTTTTGTGTAAACTTTGATTCGTTTTTATGGATTCTTTGATTAATGGGAAGTTCAAAAGAATCTTTTGTAACATTAGAAATGTCTTTACTTTCACTTTTGACCAATTGAATGTGTCTATGCTGAATGAAAGTATTAATCTCTTAAAAAAAAAAAAAAATCTTAGAAAACATTAACGTCATATTCCACACTTGTATTTTTATATATTAGGATCTTAAGGCTGAAATAACCAGTCATCAGCCATACTTTGACTTTCTGAACTATCAGTCTGTGGAGGGGGCGGGATCAGTGAATGGACCCACCAATCGTAATGAGCGCATCCTGTTTGCTGAGCAGCTGGGAGCTCTCAATAAGAGTTGGCTTATTCTAAAGGCCAAAATTGACAGCAAGGTGAGTGCAGAAGTACAGCATAGTTGTAGTAACCTGTATAACCTGCCAAAGCCATTGTATTTGAAATGTGACGAGTTCTTCTGTCTCTAGATACATGATGTTGAGGACCAGTGGCAGACCTGCACCGACAGAGAAAAGCGTTTGCGCGGTATGCACAGCTGGATCTCTCAACGTATTGAATGGGTGAAAAACAGCTGGCGACCAGAGAGCTGCTCGCAGATTGAGCAAACATTAAAGGAGTGTGAAGTGAGTCTCATGTCTCACAACTAGCTTGAAGATTTTATATTGCAGCTGTTATTTGTGGAAGTCAAAGGAGTGTTTTTGAAAAGGCTACCAGAAATATATACTGATGCCAGAAAACTTGGACATTGCTTTTTTGCAGGAGACAGAGAACAGGCTACAGGTGAAGTCCTCTGAGCTGAAGGCTTTGGGAGCTCTTCACCTGTTCGGGCAACAGGATGGTGAACATCCCGGAGATCAAGCGTTCTCCAAGCAGGTGAATTCAGCCATCCAGGACTGCCAAGCTTTGAGTCAACAGGTAAGTTCTTAAACCCTGTGCCATCAGTAAATTAGTGCACATTTACCACATTTACTACTTGTAAAAATTTGGGCTAAGTAAGATTTTCTTTTAAAGAAAATAATGCTTTCATTCAGCAAGGATGAATAAATTGATCAATGTGTCATAATTTCCGCAACAGTATTAAGAGGCAGATTTGTTACAACATTAATAATTAATGAAACTTGAGCATAAGAATGATTTCTAAAGGATCATGTTGACACTTAAGACTGGACTTCCATCACAGGGATAAATTACATGTTAAAATATATTTAAAAAAATATATTTTTGATCAGCCTAAAGCCTGGCTCACACTACAGGATTTTTAGCCCGATTAAGCCCCGATTTCGGAATCGGAACAACCCTAAATGTTTTAACGTAGTGAACATACTGCAGCGTTAAAAGCAATATAAAAACAGTGCTTGTGTAAGTGGTCATGATATGTATTTATTTTTTCTATTAAAGGGGTTATCTGATGCCCATTTTCCACAAGTTGAAAAGTTTATAACATTTTCTCAATCGTAGTGTAAAAAAAAAACCTTGAATGGCTTGATATGAGAAAGAGGAAATTATTTAACAAGATAAAAAAAACATGGGTGGATCTTTATATATTTATTGGATATTTATAGAGTGGTTGTTTACACGCACTGCCAACACGTATTTCAGTTTAAACAACTTGTAAAAGTGCATGTCGCATCCAAAGACCCCTTTAATATTGATTTATATTAATAATTAGTAATATTCCATCAAAACATATTATCAGAATTATATATATTTTACAATATTTTATCAACAACACCGATCAATTGATGTTACATCTCTTAGATTTTGGGTATTTTGGTTCAGTGGATGCGGAGATATAACATTAGAAAGTGTGTCAGATGTTTCAGTCAGAGTTCATTTATCATTTTTGATAAAGTGAAGAAATGTTATTCCTAGCAGTGTCTTTTTTTTTTTTTTTTTTTAGATAAATGCTCTCAAGTCAGATTTACAGCCAATCAAAGATGAATGGGCTCACTTTGAATCTAAAATGAGTGCAGCAGAACTGCAAACAACCGGGGTGGTCTACAAGCTGGAGCTCTGCAGAGTTTCTGTGTTCTCATCTGAGCAGAGCCGGACTCATGTGGAGCACCTGCAAGTGAGTAAACAAAAAAAAAATCAGTAAACGAAAAAATTAATTAAATTATTCCACTAGAAAAAAGGATTGGATATGTTGAACTTTTTTTTATTTTAAGGTTGTTAATGGTCAGTGTATCTTTTGGTCATATATATATTTTTTAATGTATATATTTTTTTATATATAGAATTCTGTTTAATTTTTTCGTTTTTCGTTCAGGGGTCAAAAATAAATAAACAGCTTGAATATTCAAATTCTACATGTGGATGGGAATTAAACACCCCTTTCTGCTGATTGGTCAGCCAAAGATCACACCTTGCCATCATCAGTTCTTCTGCATTTCCATGCAGCAGAATAATAGTCCTCTGCAACTGCAGTTTACCCGTTTTATTGGCAACTACATTTAATCTTTTTCTCATCAAACAACCAGACTAATGAATGGCTCGAGCCAACCCATACCTTGGCCGTAATAAACAAAATACTTAATACTTAATAAAATCAAATGACAAAAAAAGATACACTAAATATTAACATTATAAACTGTTAAATGTTTAAACTCCTATTGTATTCTCCTAACATGAGAATTCACGTAATATAATTATTCAACATTGCCATTACTGTTAGCAATGTGATTAATTGGGTATTATATTATTATGCTTCTTAACAGGAGCTTGAAAGGGAGCTGAACCAATCAGAAACCTGGACCCAGTTAACTGAGGTGTTCTCTAACTTGAAAGACAAACTCAGCCCTTATGCATCTAAACTTTTGTCTGATCGTCTCGAGAAGGAGAGAACTCGGTAAGTAATTTTACTTTTCACATCCTTCACCTACTTTAACTCTTTATAAATTAGCTAATGAATCTGTTTAGTTGAGTCAATAATTTATTAAAGATGAATAATGCAAACAAACTGATTCACTAAAATGAATCCCAATCAGACTTTGCAATGCAAACAGAGAACAGAACATGTTTGATTTTTAAGCTTTGTTTGTGTGGACCTGTGTGGGTATCAATGTTGTTTTCTTTTCAGACATCAAGCAGTGATTGGAGATGTGCATGCAGATTTACTGAAAGCCCAGAATGCATTGCGGTTTTGGCTGGAATACGAGCGCCTCACAGGAGAGTGCTGTGTTCATCTAAATCAACACTGGGAGAGGCTTGGAGAGCTTATGAGTTCTTCAGACAGAGAAGAAAACACTTTAGAGCTGCTCAACAGCAGGATGCAGGCCATCAATGTGAGTAATTATTAGTATCTAGGCCCCTTTAACACCCAGCATTAGAATGTGTTTCCTGTCCAGATAGTATCTGTGTATTCTATAGCTGGAGTGAATTTACTTATTCATTCCATCCACATCTCCAGTGTTATCAGACAGAGGTTTGATCACACTTACCCTAGAAATGTAAAATGGCAATTGCATGTTACTTGAAATATTGTTAATTAAATGAGATGCTAATTTTAGATTTAACTCTAATGTGATTATTGGCCTCAAGTACCTAAAAATGACTGAAAATGCATGCCGATGCCAGAGCTGAGCTCAATCAGTCCACATACAATAGATCAGAAGTACAGAACACTATCAAGTACATAAGTAAAAGGTTAGTGGTCAACAAAAGGGATTACAACAACAACCCTTAAGCATACTAAACAGTTCACAGTGATAATGATTAACAGAAATATTTTTATGTTAAACTGCTTGTTTGTTAATATGAGGTGCTGGCTTTGCATTTTCTTTACAAATTAAAAAAAACATTATACTGAGTAACAATGCACAGTGAAAAACCAGACCTAAATAGCAGCCCGTTTCAGCATGTACTTGTTAAGTGCTAAAGTGTTCTAGTCCTACAGATGTGTCTGCAGTACTTCAGTCCAGTTGTGCTTTTGAAAAGAAGGAACATTGAGATCTGAGCTGGAGCTTAAAAATACCAAATCAGACCTGTGCTACTCTTACCAAAAAATGTTCAACACAAAAGAACATAGAATCATAAATACGTTCTTATTCAATTTGTTTAAATTGGCATTTTTTGTCTTAAAATACATACACACAGTTCCGTAAACCAAGATGCTTATAATTGTTGTTTAAACTTAAACACAAACAAAATATATTATATATAACGGATTTTAATAATCAATAGATATTTTAATTTTATTATGTCTGAATATTGTCTATAAAATTATATTTTGGAATAATTTTGTCTATAAAATTGATGCTGTCATATTTACACTGGTAAAGCTGAATGTTTAGCATCATTACTTCAGTCTTCAGTGTCACATGATCCTTCAGAAATCATTCTGATATGCTGATTTGCTGCTCAAAAAACAATTCTTAGTATTATCAGTATTTCAAATTATTATACTGCTGAATATCTTTCCAGATTTTTTTATGAAAAGAACAGCATGTAATTGAAATTGAAATCTTTTGTTATATTATAAGTGTCTTTACCATCACTTTAATCAATTTAATGCATCCCTGCTGAAAAAAAAAAAAACAAACAAACAAAATTTTTTTTGAACTAGTACAAGTCATTTAAAAAAAGATTTAATATCAAGATAAGTTATGTAATTTCCTTTGTGGCTCTTCTAACCCAATGTCTTAAAAACAATGTCTTTCACAGGCTCTGGAGAAAGACATACCTGCCTTGCAAAGCATTGTGGGAGAAGTCCTGGAGGCCTCAAAGCTTCTCACTGGACATGTGAAACCCCAGTCAGCCTCTCTAATCAAATCAGAAACCAGGCTGCTGTCATGTGACCATGAGCATCTTTGCAAGGCACTTTCTGACATTGGGGCACAAGTTCAGGTAAGGTCGACAAGTTCATATCTTTAAAAGACTAAATACAACATTAAAATAATTTTATTGATCTGCCGACGGATGACAAATGTTTCTACAATGTCTTACACGAGTGTTGTGCTGTTCTTGATCCACAGGAGGAGCTGGAGGAGCACCGCCGTTTCAGCACTGAGTTGAAGTCAATGGAGCAAAAACTTAAAAACTTTGAGAGCATTATGAGCTCCCCCACTGCAAGCATGGAAAGACTAAAGGTGAATCTGTGGTGCTTCTTTAGGTTGTGTTTGCCCTTCTCTTTGTGTTACAGTTTGAGTTCATGTAAATCTTTCTGTTTTTGTCTGTCTCTAAGATGGTTCTGTTAGATCTGAGTGGGCTGAACCCTAGCCTTGCTGCTCTGAATCAGACAAGTTTCGAACTCTTCTTAAGCTCTGAAGAGGAGGAGAGGTTACAGACCCTCAACACACAATGGGTTCAGGTCTCCTCTCAAGCCTCAGACCGACACAGGCGAGTCAAACTTCACTAAATTAAAGCTGTTCCATCCTCAAACATTTTGATTTAGGCCTGAAATACACTTGATTCCATATTCCTTACTTAAATCTTAGTAAAAGGGATAGTTTACCTACACATTAGATTTGTGCTATTTTGTTATTCAATCACTCTCAGATTTTTTCAAAACCTTTTAAAACTCTCCTCTTGTGTTCCATTGGGGGAAAAAATGGTTTGGAACAACATGAGGGTGAATTTTCATTTTTGTATGAGCTATTACTTGAACAAACTTTTTACACCCTAAAATGAGCTGTAACTAAATTGTGTCTGGTGAATGCCAATGCACATCTCTGTCTGTAGGAAGATGTATGGAGAGCTGCTGCATGCTCAGAACTTCCAGCAGAAGTGCCAGAGCTGGATGGAGCTCCTGGACACGATCGAGGCTGGGACATCCAATCAGATGTCTGGAAACTGTGCTGCTGTTAGAGAGCAGCTAGTTGCACACCAGGTAGAGCGTTATAAAATTAGAAGAAAATTATATATATATTATATGATATTATGGATGTGTCAAAGACAAAAATTTGCTAGTTAATGCTAGCTATGATCCATATAAACTACAATATTGACTTGATCATTTCATGGCTTTAATACTGTTAATACTACATAAGTTACAAATTCTATTAAGCTTTGCGGTTGATGTTGTTTTTTTTTATTTTATTTTTTACATTTGGAGTGTTTTATTCTCACCGAGGCTGATTTATTTGAGCAAAAATACAGTAAAATCTGTAATACTCTGAAATAATATTAAATAATATTTAAAGTTGAAATGAATTTTCAGCAGCTAGTACTTCAGTCAGATAAACATTTATGATTATATCAGTGCTAACAACTGCTTAATCTTTTTGTGATAATGGTGTTTCAAGATTCTTCATGAATAGAAATATATAGAAATTGCATTATTTGAAATACAAATCTTTTGTAACATTATCAATGTTCCCTAACTCTTTTCAATAAAATAAGAGCAACAGGAACTTTTGGTTTTAGAGTATTGTGTAATTTGTTTTTGAAATGGTCGAACAGAGCTCATTTATTCATATATTAGTAATAAATCTTCCAGAGGCTGAAAGTGGAGGTCCTCATCAGCCAGCAGCTTCAGGATGCCATGATCAGTGAGGCTTCACGCTTCCTGGAGAGCAGTCAGAATGAGGACAGGTGAGCTTTATAACACTAGACTCAATAACTTATCTCCTAATACTCAGTAACCTCTGAATTTTCTTACTAACCTCCAGTGTGGGGCTCTGCCATGGATAAGAAATCAAAGAATGTGGTGTAATAATTTGTTCGGAACAGGATGTCTCCCGATGAGTAATTAAAACCAAGGTTTTCCAACTGTTTTTTATTTTTTTTCGTGGGCTCCAGATGAGGCCATAACTCTTGGAGTTATTTGGTGTGGAAGAGCTCTTTTGAGCTCAGCGCTGGAACAAGCCGGCTGACTCTCAGGAAATGAAACTTCATGTGCTACCAGCATGAAATCATTTTTTCTTTTCAGCCAATAATTGCTGCTTCAGGTGGATCTCCTGCATGGTTTAATTCGAGATGTTTTTTGGACCTGTTTTTGTAGCTTTTTTTTCTCATTGGCAGGAACGAATGTCTTATAGAGAGCTATATAAAATGTGGTCGTGTTATTTTTCAGATGACTGTCAAAGCTAATGGCCAGTGGAATTGCAGTTTGTTTTATGATTTTAACATCTCTATTATGTGTTGCTCATCAGTTGTGACATGGTCTCTTTTCAAAATAAATAAATCTGTAATGCCACTATTTTGAAAAGATAGTTTACCCAAAAATTAAAAACCTGTCATTCTTCACAGATTATGGACATTGAAAGTCCATTCACACAAAACGCTCATGATTCATAAAGTGACTGTATAAGAAATCCGAATGAATTGAACAATGCAATCCAAGTATTATTTTACAATATTTTTTGAGCATTAATAGACTTTCAATGGTGGGAAACAGATCTTTCAGGTTTCATTAAAAATGTATTACTTCAGACAATGGCCAAAAATAGGTTTGGAATGACTTAAGAGTTAGTAATTGGTGACAGATTTTTTTGAGTGAACTAAACACTTTTATCCTTGGTAAATGCTCTTGACTTTACTTTTAACAAACCTTTAAAATATTGAGGAACAAATTCCATTGTGAGCAGGAGTCATCAGATCCTGAGCCTCACCCAGCTAAAGACACGATGGCAGGGGACACAGCAGAGGGTCCAGCAGCAAGACAAATGTCTGGAAGAGCTGATAGGACAGTGGGAACTCTATGAGTTCGGCTCGAGGAAACTTTCAAAGCTACTCGGACACATCGAAGAACTTGTGCCACCAGCAGGACTGGCTCCGTGCAGCTTACAGCAACTCAAATACTCTATAAAAGACTTTGAGGTAAGATTATTCAGCAAAGAGAATATAACTCTTTTAGATGCTGATGTTGGACTATAAAGTCGAATCCAACATCATCATTAATATCTTTCATGTTATCTATCTCTCAGTGGACCGAGGAGCAACTACAGCTTCATGAAGAACTGTACAGGCAGACTGTGGCAGCAGGAGGACAGATCCTTCCGCTTTCAGATGCGCAGACGCAGACATGCCTTCAGACCGAACTGGATGCGCTCAAGGAGATGTGGGAGCAAAGCTGTGGCCTTGTGGGGAAAAGAAAGGCTCTTGCAGACACAATAACTCATGTATGTGACCCAATTCTTACATTTCTGGTTAATATGTGAAAGTATTCATTGACATATACTACTGTAAATGATTCACGTTTACACTATGTAGGGAATAAACTGGTACAGTTTTCAAAATATTTCGAATCTGCCAATATTTGGTGTTTTGTTCTGTTAGACGGATGTTTTGAATCGTATTTCTTAGATATCGCAAGAATGTCAAACAAGAATTAAAAAATATGTAGTATGAGTATAAGAAGGTTTTGGATCAGTCCGATTAGTGCCGACACCCTTGTCTTATTCAATTCTTTATTTGCATGAACTGAGCAGAATCACTGGTTAATATGGGGGTCTTTCTTAGTCAGCATTGACCTACATACCCTGCTGAGCGTTTCACTGAGAAAGTTCTTCATTTTGAGGATGAGAGATCAGACGTAATCTTTCCATAATCTATAAATCACACAGAACGAGGGCTTTCAAAACTGCGACTACTAAACCACTGTGCAGTTCAGTGTCTACGTGGGTCATCTGTCATTGTTCACACACGATCCCACAAAGTCCTAAAGTATAGGTAGATGTGGGAACAAAGCTTGCAAAGTGCTGTTATCTATGTGCCTGGTAACTGTTTTATATTCCATTCTACTTCATTTTCAAACCTTAATAATGTAAGCTCACACAGGCTTCAGTTACAGTTACAGTCGTACCACAGCATAAAAAGACTTTTGGTGACAAGATGCAAATGTATAATTCTATGGAGCACCATGGAGCACTTGGACCATATTTGAAGGAATAAATTTGACCATTGCAATTGTAAATTATTTTAAAGTATTAACCAGAAAGCAGTGGGGCTCTGTGTCACCTTAAACTAGAGGCTGATTGTCTGGACTGTTAGATATTATATAACACCAGTCACGCCCACTCATAACCAGCTCTGATTGGCTCTTCTGTTAGGAATGATGACATCATTGTTTTGAAGGGGGTTTAGAGAGTGATATGGTTGGAAGTGTGTTTTGTGTGCGTTTGCTCACAATGGGAAATCCCTTTCCCTGATCTGAGATAACACTGTAACAGCACCCAAAATACAAGCACATCAGTGGCATTCATAATCAGAACTTATGCATTTAAAGGAATGTTCCAGGATCAAAAATGACATAACTGACATTATGCCACACATATTGTAGGTAGAGCTCAAGACTGTATTCAGTGCTGGAAATGCTGTCTTAACTGTATGATCTGGTGTTGTTTTTTACAGTGTAGAATAGATTGTTGAGGCAAACATCTTCCACAGTAATTAAGAGATGCTGCTGTTTCTTGCAGAACTGGATGCTCTGTGAAACTGGCCTGGCTGAGAGTGCTCTCAAACTGGAAGAGATAAAAGCAAGACTGAAGAGTCCACTGCCACTGAAGATAGAAAATCTAGAAATACACATGCAGCTCATCAAGGTAAAATATTTATATAGAAGTAATATATTAAAATAAGACATTTTCATTTAAAAAAAAAATTTTTATTTTTTTTTTGGGGGGGGGGGGGGGTATAGAGGTTAGGAAACATTGGCATAGGATAAAGATAACTTTTTTTAAACAATGTATTAACCAATTAAATGTAAGCTAGTTTGTGATGATATTGTGCAGATGGTGAGATGCTTTTGCTTATTTTTTATTTTTTTGCTTTTGCTTGCTTAAGTTATTAATGCAAAAGGGAAACAAACCAAATACAAAACACTCCTAAAATTAATGTACACTACTGTTGAAATATTTGGGGTCGGTAAGAGTTTTAATGTTTTTGAAAGATGCTCACCAAAGCATTTTTTTTTTTATTGCAAATACATTAAAACAGTAAGAATTTCAATTTCATTTATTCCTGTCTTACTGATTTCAGTATTGTTTATTTTGATAACAGTCTTGCTTTCACAAATTGCTGTGTAATATTTAATGAAAAAATATATTTATATTTATATATTCAATCAATCAATAAAAAAATTAAAAGCAATTCCCCTAGTATCCTCAGACTTTTGGACCCTGCTCTATGGTGTAAAATAGCTAACATTAAATGTATGCATTGTTTACATTTAATTGGTGACTCCTCCAAACATAGTTAATTGTAGAAAACTGCTGCTTGAATTGTGCCAGTTTTTATTATATTACATGAGTAATTTGTCATCAACTGGCAGAGACAGTTTAATTCCCGATTGGCTTTGATGACTGTTTAACAAAGTGCTTTTATCTGCCAATGAGTTCTGCTGTATCTTAATGCACTCAAACTTTTACCAAGGTAAAGAAAAAAAAACACCTGTTGATATAATCATATCACTTTAGAAATGTGTTAATAGCCCATAACCCTGCTGAGATTGGTTTTATTTCTTGCTGATTAAGCCCTGATGAGGAACAGTCCTTCAATAAAGGTGGGTGAAACTGACAAACAAAGGAAATAATAGTGTCTTTAAGATGTTTGGCCTTTACCCCAACACCCCTTTCCATGCTGTTATGGGAAAGGGGAAAGGGGCCCTCCCCTCTCCGCCTCCTCCCCTCCCCCGTCCCGTCCAGCCAGGCCTTAATCCTGAGCGTTAATGACAGGGACACAGAGAGAGGGAGAGAGAGGACTAGGGTTAGCGTGCGGCAGAGAAGGGAAGTTTAACTTGGCGCTGGTTGCCGTGTTATGCAGGAGGACGAGGACTCGCTGCAGATTTGGGCTGGAGGACTGAAAGAGTTGACCACCATGAAGGCAGACGTGTCTCAGTATGTGCTGCCCACAGACACCATGCTGCTCCAGGGACAGGTGGAAGAACTTCACAGCCAGTGGGAAGAACTGTGCTTGAAGGTGAGTGAGTGTTTGTGTTTGAGAGGAGAGAGAGTGAGAGTAGGAGGGAATGAGAGGCTGTTGTCCAGCCAGCATTGAAAGGCACACAATGATTCACCTTTGGAAGTTGGGGGGAAACTTGGCACAGAAAATGAGAGGGAAAATGAGAATGTATATGAATTGATATAGATTTATAGTTATTTTTATAGTTTTCTCATCAAAATATAATTATAGTTTTCTCATCAGAATGAAAAAAATGTTTCACCTGCCTTAAAGGGACAGTTCAGACCAAAATGAACATTTTCATTTACTTCCAAACCGTATGTTTTTTTTTTTCTTCTGTGGAACACAAAAGGAGAAATTTTGAATCATGTAAGTTCCTCTTTTCCATGCATTACAACAAATAGAGAATGAATGCCCATGCAAAAATCCCCATAGAAGTATCATGAAAGTTGTTCATATGCCACATGCACTATATCAGTTTGAGGAGACTTGGAATTATTTTCATCTGTGAGGATGTTACCACTACAGCAGAAATATTAAGCCATTAACGAACAGTTGAACTCAAAAAGTTAAAGTTTTTTTTAGTTTAATTTAACTTTGTTATAATTCATGATAAAAATGATTCAGACCAAAACAGAATCAGGCCAGTTTTGTGAACTGAATGAACCAGTACACTGAAAAGATTTGGTCTTTTTTTTTTTTATTATTGAATACTGCTTTAAATTAATGTTATTTATTTACTCATGCCAAGCAATCATATGACTTCAGAGGACTTTAAATATAGCACGAGACACATGGACTACCTTTTGGAGCTTGACAGCTCTACTAATACTATTGGCAAGGATAGTTCTCAAACATTTACCTTTTGTATTCTGCTGAAGAACAAATGTTTTTTTTTTTTTTTTTAGATACTTTTTTCTGAGATTATCTGTAGCGCAGATGTCCGGTCTGCCGTTATTAAGTAAAGTATTTGAATGGTCCGCTGACGTTTGAATGGAGTTGCACTTGTAACTGTAAACGGCCTGAGCAATTAAAAACAGGCAGATTTAGGACAGATTGTTGCATGGCCTACATCCAGCCCTTGGGCTTGTCACCAAATAACTCAGTGTGCCTTGTTTAATGAACCCCTTTTTCAGTTTGTGGTGTTGTTATTGTGTGTTTTCAGTCCTGTCATTATTTGAAATTCTGGCCCGACGCCAGAACCGAGCCAATGAGGTCAGTGTACGTTGTCTGTGTGTCTGCGGCCAACAGGTTGCAGGTGGAAACATTCCCTGGAATGAATGACAGATGGCAAAGCTAGGCCTTGTTTTTCTTTTATTTGTCTTTGCATATTGTTGGGGCAAGTGGCTTGGGCTGAAGGAAATGCATCAATAATGCTTTCAACAAAAAGGTTGTGAATAGAAGTGATTAACTAACCTGTGTCCTTGTGGTTTCTTTCAAACTCATGATTTATATTCTTGTTTTGGAGGAAAACTACAATATCACATTCTATTACAGTGTGACATTAATGGATCAAGGAAAACGTGTAGCCTTCACTGACAAATGTAGCAGTGAAAATGCCTTTGTTCTTTTTAAAAGGCCGCATGTAAGCCCCAGAAATCTAGGCATGACACAAGCAACAGGGAACTACAAAGCACTGCCCGTGTCCCCTAGTGTGTCTTGGTATTAGTACATACTAATAGACAAACCCCTTACTGACAGAAAGAAGTAAAAGTGAGGGCCTTTGCTTTTTACTCTTTTGCTTAACAGTCCAGTAATCAATCTCACAGTGTGAGATGAGTTTTGTTAAAAGCCTTTTCGGATGGCTGGCTTTTAAAGAATAACGTCATATAGTTGTAACCTGACACCTTTGAGCAGAGTTGTTTTCAAGTCTTTTCTCGTATGTGAATTGAGGTAGTGAACCAGCCACAAAGAGTGCAAGTTCTTCTGTACTCTCTGAAGCACTTGAGAGTAGGCCACATGCTCTCAGAGATATTTCTTGATTGAATAAATGTCATTTATAATGAAAAATAAAATGTCATTACCAGTGCTGATATCTGGGAAACTTTTCTGTCTTTACTGTATTTTCGTCCTACTGAAACATTTGAACCCTTTATTCTTCCTCTTGTATGTAGGTGTCACTTCGCAAGCAGGAAATAGCTGATCGCCTGAACGCCTGGATCATCTTCAATGATAAAAACAAGGAGCTCTGTGATTGGCTGATGCAGATGGAGAAAAAAGTGGCACATAGGGGCGAAAACCTTAGTATCGAGGAAATGGTTGAGAAACTTAAAAAGGTAGAGTTTTCTTTATTGCTATGTTTTTTTTTTAACTCCTTAAAGGGAAAGTTCATCCAGAAATTAAAATTCCCACACAGTCTTTTGTTCTGTAAATATACAACTTGCACTGCCTTCCATTAAAACTTTTATAAGGGTCTATAAGATATTTTTTAAAGAAATCTCTTTTGCTCATCAAGGCTGTACAGTAAATCAGTAATATCATGAAATATTATTACAATTTAAAATACCGTATTTTCCGGACTATAAGTCACACTTTTTTTCATAGTTTGGCTGGTCCTGCGACTTAGTCAGGTGCGACTTATTTATCAAAATTAATTTGACATGAACCAGGAGAAATGAACTAACAGAAAACATTACCGTCTACAGCCACGAGAGCGCCCTCTCGTGGCTTGGGATGGTAATGTTTTCTCTTGGTTCTTGGTTCTAAATGAATGCGACTTACAGTCCAGTGCGACTTGTTTTTTTTCCTCATCATGACGTATTTTTGGACTGATGCGATTTATATTCAGGTGCGACTTATAGTCCGAAAAATATGGTAACTGCTTTCTGTTTCAATATATTTTAAAATTCCTTTGGTGTACGGTACACTGTCCATGTCCAGAAAGGTAAAACATCAACAAAGTAGTCCATGTGACATCAGAGGGTCGGTTAGAATTTTTTTAATTATCGAAAATAAATTTTAGTCCAAAAATAGCAAAAACTACGACTTTATTCAGCATTGCCAAGAAGTTTAGTGATGTCCGGTTCGCGATCGAATCATTCGATGTAACCGGATCTTTTTGAACCAGTTCACCAAATTGAACTGAATCGTTTTAAACGGTACTCGTCTCCAATACGCATTAATCCACAAATGACTTAAAGCTGTTAACTTTTTTAATGTGGCTGACACTCCCTCTGAGTTCAAACAAACCAATATCCCGGAGTAATTCATGTAATCAAACAGTTCACTGACTGAACTGCTGTGAAGAGAGAACTGAAGATGAACACCGAGCCGAACCAGATAATGACTTGTTCACGAGTCAAGAACCGGTTCTGTCAGACGTGTCCGATTCGAGAACCGAGGAGCTGATGATACTGTGCATGTGTGATTCAGCATGAAGCAGACCGACACACAGCGCGTCTGAACTGAACGGATTCTTTTGGTGATTGATTCTGAACTGATTCTGTGCTAATTTTAAGAGCCCAGGTAAACCGAAGGCTTGAATGAAGGACAATCATCGCCAATGACACCGTTACGTCAAGCGCAAAAGAACCGGTGAAACGTTTTCTTCAACAGGTTTATTCAATTGAATTGTCCGAAAGAACTGCTGGTGATCCGAAACCCCATGCAACCGGTTCTTGACTCAAGAACGAGTCAATCTTTTGTTCATTATCTGGCTCGGCTCTGTGCTCATCTTCAGTTCTCTCTTCACAGCAGGTCAGTCAGTGTACTGTTTGAGTAAGGCAAGGCAAGGCAAGTTTATTTATATAGCACATTTCGTACACAATTGTAATTCAGTAAATGAATTACTCCAGGATTTTGGTTTATTTTTAATTCATGGCTTTGGAATGACAGGAGGGTGAGTTATTAATTACATAATTAAGATTTTGGGTGAACTAACCTTTAAGTATGCCAGTAATATGGTATTATATGCTGTGTGCTATTATGAGTATCTATGAAGGATTAAAGCTGTCTCAAATGAACAGCACACTTAAGCGTTCCCAAGGGAGGCCCCACAGATTTTACATTTCACAGAGGCTCTATTCTATCCACTCACAGCATTTGTCCATTTTTACTCAAACTTGCTACAAATGTACATTGTTTTCTAAACATCATAGATTAGCTTTAATCTGGCTTACTGCATGTTCTATAAAATTGAGGGCAGAGTGTTGTAATGAATAACTCTGTTCATCTGTTTACCTCTTTGTTCATACACAACAATGGCCTCGTATGTGCAGTCTCTCTCTCACCATCAAACAGTGCAACCTCAAGCACTCTGCAGTCATTAGCATGTAGTTTACTGTTGAGGGTTTCAGGCCACGTCACTAATGATCACATATCAGAAAACTGGCCATCGTCTCTTTCTAGCTCAGTTACTGATGGCCAGTGCTATAATAACTCTGCTGCCTGCTGTTCATAGTGAGCCAGGCTGGACTAAACAAAACAGGTGAACCCTTAAAAGCAGAGAAGAAAGTGAAAAGGATTTGGGCTGCCGCTGGGTCACTGGGAATAATTGTTCCTCTTTTGTCTTGTTTTTTAACGAGGGCTCATGCTGATATAATGGATGTAGTTTTGACAGCTGTCAGACCCATCCAGAGACATAGTGCAGTTAGTCGGTTTTGTTTGGGATGGATGTGTTAATGAGTAAAGCACATGAGAGGCCGGTGCTCATTGTGCACATCTCTCTTCAGGACTACATGGAGGAGATTAACCTCTTCAGCGAGAACAAGAGCCACCTCAAGCAGCTGGGCGAGCAGTTTCTATTGGCCAGCGACAAGGCTAAGGAGGCCGAGATCCACGGGGTCTTGCAAGATGTCAACGACCGCTGGCACCACCTGTTCGACAACATTGAGGCCAGGTGAGCAGAAAAAAACAAATGAGCCAATCTGAACTGTGGTGAAAAAAATGCTAAACTGATAACTCCTTTCTTTCATTTTTGCCTGATGATTGGTATTGTTGCTCTATATGCATTGATTGATGGCTGATCAAAGCTCTTTATTAGTTTAAATGCCTTAGCCTGCATCCCTTCTGCTTTCCATTCAAGGACTGATTGATTCATTCTTTCATTTGTGCATTTTCATTTAGACTTGTTAGAGGTCATAAAGCCTTTTATTAGTCTTTTATATTCATTTAACTGATTGTTTTATCCAGACTGAAAAACAAAAAGTGCTTAAGCTTTCATTTTGAGACTGTTGTGATCAGTAGATGGTTAGCAAGTGGTTCAAAAAGCTGATGCTGGGAAAATAACTCTTTCCGTTGCAAAAATAAACATGTAGAGGAAAGTGGTGTAAGAAGTGCCTTTGTCCAGCAATTTATGCCCGTAGATAGAAATGCATATTTGAAAAGCCTTTAATTGAAAAAAAAAAAAATGGAACTAGAATATAACAATGGCTGCATCCGAAAACTGAAAAATGCTGCCTTCGGAGGACGCATTCCAAGGACGTAAGGCATCAAGGCACGTCCGAATTCAATTTTAGCTTCACTTCCTGTCTCCTGAGATGCCTTCATCTGGCAGATTTTTGAAGACAGCATAGATGTATCCTTCGCTGCCTTTGATATCCCACAATCCTGTGCGTTACATTCTGTGAGAGTTAAGCAAACTAAATAAAGATGGCGTCTGAAAGTTGTGGTCGGTGGTCAGTTTGTGTGTAAATGTATGTTTCTGATCAACGTTTTCCACTTTTGATGTCATTTCTAGCGAGAAATCAATATGGCAGTAATGAAATATTCAATTAGTTATCAACAAAGCTCTCTATATTTTGCTGTAGATCATTAAACCATTACACTGCCTCAGAAGCCTGTCCAAAATCAGTTTCGTGAGGTGCCTTTGTGCAAAAACGCTGCCTGCAAAGTCATTGCCTGATAAGTCAGCGAGGCAGCAAGTCACCTGCCTAAGTTTTCGGATGCAGTGAATATTATATTAATATGATTTTATGCTGTCATAATATTGTTATAATAAGTATGCTTGTTGTAATACTGAATTGTTGTTGTTGTTGTAGTTACTGTTCAATGTTGTTATTAACCAAAAGTTGAAATAAAATGTAAATATAAAAAGTAAGTTAAAATTGATAATTGTAAACTTTTCTAAACAAAGTTTAAACAAATTAAATTGTTGCCTTGACAACTAACTGAAAAAAATCTGATACATTAATGTATAAGAAGTAATAGAATTACTTTTAAATAGTACGCTTTAAAAAAAGTAAACTAAAGCTATATAGCAATGTAAAAAAAAAATGTCAAAAGCAAATAACAAAATTAATAATACAAAAAGAACTACAAACTACAAATAAAACTTGATATAAAATAAAAGCTAATTAAAAATACAAACTAATATTATAATAATGTATACATTCTGCTACAATAACACTGGTACTGTTAAAGTGTTTAAAACTCTTTTCAGATTTTTTCACATTTCTATGTCCCTGTGTTACAGATGTATAAGTTCAGTTAATAGTAGATATGCCAAAAAAAAAATATGATCTTGAATCATATAATTTTTCCTTGCCAATTTACAGCTGCTTTCCCCACTAATAAAACTAATTTACTTATTTTTTCCCCCATGAACTCATTTATGTCTTCAGAATTTGATGTGATCTTCAGTACTAAGGATGGTTACCACAGCTGGCATATGCTCTCATAATCATAATCTCATTAAGTCAGTTGGAAATTTGCACATACCGAGTATATGAATCAGGTGGTGGCCCTAAGCAAGCAAACAAACAACTCCATGTTTTCCAATCTTGTCTATGATGTCACCAGCCTGTCATGTGACTGGTCAGTCCTGCGGTGTGACGTGTTCTGAAGCAGCCAGATGGTGCTAATACTGAAGTGGGGGGAATTAACATAGCCCTTACTAGTGTCGTTGGATTCAGCTTTGCCATATGGCTTGTGTGGCCTAGTCCCGCTTTATAGCTGGAATGGGGTGGAGGGGGCAATGGTCTGTCACCTCATATTATCTCTTATGAACAGGGGCACAATGGGGCCAGGAGGACAGTATGTACTCAGGCAGGCTATAATCACACAGCCGGCCATCTGCAGGTATGGCTGCTCAGACGGTTTGTGAGGCCATGCAGTCACTCAAACAACAGAATGAGAAGCTTCACACCGTCACACTTAAATGGTTCAAGCTAATCCCCATGGGACAAACACCCTTTGTCTGTTCTTCAGTGTTATCTGACCTGGGGTTATCTTTTTTGTTGTTGTTTTGTTTAACATAAAGTGTGGTGAATCGAACTTTGACAGGATTTCATTGGGTTCCTTTAACTACAAAGTCCTCGATCCCAAAGAAAATGGTTACTTTACTAACAATTACTTTTCTTAAAAAAAAAAAAAAGACTCTTTGTCACAGAAAATACATTTTAATCTAGTGGAGGTTATAAAGGACTTTTGGATAGGTTTCATCCAAATGCCCAAGTTTTTTTCCAAAATGGTCTTTTTGATAATGCCCTGGAATCAAAATGAATGCGCAATCTCTCACTCTCTCACAGGGTGAAAAATCTGACAGAAACGCTGGGGAAAATGCAGCAGTTGGATAAGAACATGAAAAACCTTCGCTCTTGGCTCACTCACATTGAAGCTGAGCTGGCCAAACCCATTCACTACAGTATCTACCACAGAGATGAGATCCAAAGGAGACTGGCTGAGCAACAGGTCAGCAAATCAAAAAAGATATATAGGAGATTTTAAAGAGCTGAAACACCGGATTGTAGATTAGTAAAAGTGTGTATTGTCTTTAAGGACCGGCACATTCTTTTAAAAAAAAATGTATGCATAAATTCTGAAAGATTATGCAGCACTAATACAGACTGTTTATAGGGCTAATTCATTGAGCTTTAAAACAGTGTACATCTGAAAACATTTTGAAATAAGAAAAAGGGCTGCAGCGTACCCTTTTTGACAAAAACTTAAACATTCACAACGTACATCGGATTTGTTTTGTATTTTTTACATATACTACTTATATTATAACAATACAAAGCTGGTTGAAAATAAGCGCACTTATCTTTTAACTGTTTGATAGATTGTCATGTACGTCTTTAACATATGTGTGCATGTTTAGGACCTGCAGCGTGACATCGAGCAGTACACAGAGAGAGTGGCATCTATGCTCAACCTGTGTGACATGGTTCTGCGTGAGGATGCCTGCAGCAGCGATGGAGAGAATAACTCAATCCAGCAAACCACACAGCGCTTGGACCAGCGCTGGAGAAATATCTGCTCCATGTCTCTGGACAGGAAACTTAGGTATGACTCCAAGAGATACTGGTAAAAGTTTGTTTTGCATGATAAAATGTGTTCAGATGTAATGCCCTGTAACCTCATCAAACATAGATTATGCTTTTGTGAAAGATGACATCTTATATTTAATAAATAAGTGCAACATGAATTACAGTGCAGATACATTAATGTATTTTAAAGTGCACACATGCACATTGAATATTTAAGTATTACATTAAATTGTTTATTATTATGATTTACATCAATGTCATTTTAAATGTACATTTATATAGCATTAAACTATTTGTTTTTTTTTAATACTTATGTCTGTTTACAGGATTGAAGAGACATGGAGGCTGTGGTGCAAGTTTCAGGAGGATTACTCTTCCTTTGAGAACTGGCTGAACGTAGCAGAGCGCTCCGCTGCTGAACCCAATTCATCAGACGTCCTGTACACTGATGCCAAAGAGGAACTCCAGAAATATGAGGTTTGATTCCAACAAAATGCTTTACTAAGAGCCTTCGAATGGCTGTGCTACTGGACCATTGTGTTTACATCATTTAGTGCAAGTCAAATGTTTAATCCTGATGTTTTAGGAACACGATCAGTACGATTAAGGGAATATCAGATTCCTCAAGCAGTCATCCGTGGCCTGTCAGCAGTTTTTCATTGACTGAATGTTTTAGTCATTTATGCATGACTTCGGAAATGTTAAAAACACACTATTTGCATGGAAATGGAGTGTTAAATGAGATCTTTTTGGAATATCCAGTTTACAGCAATAGCAGATGCATGGTCATAGTTCGTAGTGTTTGATTTGTTGTTTTAGATTTTCCAAAGGCAGGTACATGAGAGCCTGACCCAGCTGGAGTTTATTAATAACCAGTACAGACGACTGGCATGGGAGAACCGCGCCGATGCAGCCAGCAGACTCAGGGCCATGGTGCATCATGGGAACCAGCGATGGGACACGCTCCAGAGGAGGGTGGCTGCAATACTGCGCAGACTCCGAGTGAGGACACGGACACACCATTTTTTCCGTGTTATCTGTGCATTTATGTTTACTTGAGTGCATAATTGAACATCTTTTTCTCATTTAGCATTTCACAAGCCAGAGAGAAGAGTTTGAGGGAACCCGTGAAAGCCTCCTTATCTGGCTGAATGAGATAGAACGCCAGCTAACCAATGTGGAGAACTTCTCAGAGAGCCATGTCCAAGACAAGATGAAACAGCTGAAGGTTAATAAACGGTGTTTCCTTTAAATGAAGAAGTTTAGTCTATAGATGGAAAGAGTAAATGATGACAGAACTTAACTAAACTTTCTTACTCTCCAGAGTTTTAAGAAGGAGATCACTCTGAACACCAACAAGATTGACGCTCTGATCGTGTTTGGGGAGGGTCTGATTCAGAGGAGCTGTCCTCAAGACGCTGTTGAGATAGAAGATGAGTTAGAGGAGCTGCACACGTACTGTCAAGATGTGTTTGGCAGAGTCGCCCAATTCCACCAGCGCCTCACCAGTCTCCGTCCGGTATCATAAATGCTCAAATGTTTTTACGTTGTGGTTTTATATGTATTTGCTTATTTTGAGACCCTTTTGAACCCTTTTGTGAATTAGCTTTATTTAAAAGTGTGTTATGCTAAACTATCATTCAGAAGTTTGGGGATAGTAAGGGCTGCCGAAAATTCTGCTTTTATTTTAAATAGATAAAAATATATACATTTAAATAATTATTTTACATATGAGCATTCTCTTAGAGACTTAAAAAAAATGTTTTTTTAAATCGCTAAATTTCATAAAGGGTTGTATATATTTCTTTATACTTTTAAGAGTATAAATCCGAACTAGAATTGTGCTAATAACTTTGTTTATGGGTGATGTTATAGAGTATGAATGCATGGATGACAGTATTTTCTCTTTGAAGCAGCTGCAGGAGCAGCTGGACGTCTTTGATGGTGGACAGTCCAGAGGGACACAGGGCACAGTCTCCTCCAGCCAGCCCTCCATGTGTCTGTTACCGCCACCTCAGGAGCGCTCGGGCCGTGACACTCCCATGAGTGTGGATTCCATCCCTCTGGAGTGGGACCACACCGGGGATGTTGGCGGCTCTTCTTCACACGATGAGGAAGAGGATGCTGCTTTCTTCTCTGCCCTGTCAGGTATGGTCACGTTTACTGTTGTTCAGCAAAACGTGTTTGGGAATTCTGCTTGAAGGTGAAAGATTTTGCAATGGGTTCAAATTGGTCCCTTGGTTTCATCACGTTGACCAACAGGACGCTGCTTGGTTTGAAAAGTACCATCTTCAATGGGCCGTTTTATCTGCCACATTTCTCAAAAACTTGCTAATTTGACCACACATTTATGTAACGTGACTTTTTTGAGCAACTTGATAAAGCCATAAATTATATATTTAGCTGTCAGATTGAGACTTTTTAACCAGCTCTTGCCAGTTTTATGTCCATTGGCACATCGTCTGAGGCTGAGACTTTTTCCCAGGACTCTGACTGCTGGAAGGGGTCTTCATATTACTGTTTTCAGCCTCCCTCCACATTTAGAGGTGACAGAAATCCCAGAATTCTCATCTGAGGTGACAAAGTCATCTTTGGGAGAGCCTTTAGTAGGCCCCCATGTCCCTTTATGTGCAGTTGGCTTTAGTTGTGCATTACTGCAGAATCTTATTACATTTTTTTGGCGCATTCACATCTGTTCAGTTTCTCTTTACTTTCTCTCAACATTATTCTCTCCCACTCTCTCTCTCCATCGTATCTTGCTCCCATATCACTGCCGGTATGCTTATGAATAGACTGGGTTTGCTGGATCATCAAAGGCCTGGTATTTTTCTTGTCAGCGCAGAACTTTCTCTCTCAAATCAAAAGATGCAAGCGTCCTCCCTTCACCCTGTTCTGCTATGTGCTCTTATCATGAAAGACTTGGGCCCGTGGGGAGATTCTGTTGGGAAAGAGGAGGCTTGAGAGCTGGGCATGTCCAGATCTCAGGGAGTATAAGAGAGGGCAGAGGAAGGTTGCGTCCCTTCCTCTCACATGGCTCAGTGCACCTGCTTATCCCCCTCTAGAGCTTTCATTATCACGCAGAACATAATAACATTCATTTATCTAAACCGCACACTCTTGAAGCTTTGCTCATTACTGGAGAAGCATACACAACATATTTGTGTGAGGTTTTTTTTTTTTAAATGAAATCCACTTATAATTGTTTTGCATTGCAATAACATTATTATTTAACGTTTTCATGACAGATTTGATGCTCTCTTATCCTTAGAGTAGATGGTCTGGTTTTGCCCCTCTGCTATAAAAAAACAGAAGTTTTGCCTCTGAAATGCATAACACAGCTTTGGTCCATAAGGACATACTGTAGGCTGTCGATTTACTTTTGGATTCAATATAGTTCCTACTTCACTATCCTACAATAACAGCCTCTGTCAATTTAATGTCTGATTTGATTCCTCGTGATCCCTGCAAAGTGAAATAATTCCACTTCTTGTGTCCATTTCTGTCATCAGCCCAAATGAAGTACTGTAGCTGGTTTTGAGCACTGACTTAAATCTCCCTCTTTCTCTCACAAACTCACAGCACAGAATTGGCACTTTCAAAACCCGCCTGAAAGGAAATCCTTCCAGCTGGAATCCTCCTCACCTGCACATGCCAGCACACCTTTTAAACAAGGCTACGTGAGTATATACCCCTTCCTACTTAATCCAGCACTGTCATAAACACCAACTTTGCAAGTTGTCTTCTTCCTCAGGCAGACTTTGAAAGCATAAACGTGTAGTTCCTGCATGAAGGGTGATCGTGGTGCATGCGTGATGTGTTTGTGCACTGTGCAGGTCCAGCTGATGTCTGAGTGCAGCGGCAGCATTAAGAGTGTGAAGCGGGTTTCTATGATCCTGGATGAGGAGGAACAGCAGGAGGAACAAGGCCTCACTGGCCTCAAGACTGCAGGCAAGCAGTCAGGTACTGACACTTTGTCCAACACAGAGTCTGGTACTCGTCCTGCGTGAGTCATGTAATACGATTTTCACAAATAGCCGGGTACAGGCACTGACGCAGATCTCATGTGCATGGGACTACTTGCCATTTCATTTAGATGAGTCTAAAAGCATGAAGGCTTCTTATTTATCAAAAATAGCATATAATTAAATTTTCATGCCACCTCATGGATGGATGGATGGATGAGTGGATGGATACATAGTTGGAAAGGTGGGTAAACAAACAGATGCATCCAAAGATGAATGGAGAAATTGGATAGGGAGGTAAATTAACGGATGGATGAATAGTTGGGTAGATGGATGGATGGATAGATAGCTAGTTAGACAGAAGAAGATAGATAGATAAATTGGATGTACATATGCATTGATAGATGGGCTGTAAATATGTAACAAGACCGATGGATAGGTGGATAAACTTATGGACTAATGGAAAGTTGGATAGACTTGGATGAACTAATGGGTGAATGAGTGAATAGATTAAAATGTTAGTTAACCCAAAAATGAAAATTGTCATTTTCATCAACAGAGTTTAGAATTTTCATTTTGGGGTGAACTATCCCTTTAATGAATTGATGGATAGATAATTGCATAGCCAAATTGAGGAACGGTTGGGTAGATGTGTAGATATAAAAAGAATGGATGAATTAGTTTATAAAAAGAGGGACGGATGTGCATATATGGATCTTTTTCACTTAATGAAGTTCATGTTCTGTGCAGGAGTGATTGAGCGCTGGGAGCTGCTGCAGGCTCAAGCAGTTAGTAAAGAGCAGTGCTGCACCAGAGACCCCCAGCAGCTGACCTCTGACCTGCACGACATCACTTCCTGGCTGGACCGGGTCACCCCTGAGCTGGACAGCCTGCAGAAGCCTGAGACTGCCGTCAGTGTCGAAATCTTAGAAGAGAGGGTCAAACAACTTAAAGTGAGCATCAAAGTTGCATCCGATCTTTTAGATTATTAATAAGAGACACTGGAAAGGAAAATATATTGTCTTCACACTCTAATTTGCTCCACATTGCACAGGACATGCAGAAGACATTTGCTCGCTACAAGACCTTGATGCTGTCTCTGAACCTGGGTGCTCGAGAGCTGCAGCAGGGAGCTACAGAAGGAGCACCTGAGCTTCAGCAGGGTCTGAGCACCATGAATCACCGCTGGACAGAAGCTTGTGCGGGACTAGAGGGGTGGGAGGACAGTCTGCGCACTACCCTGGGACGCTGTCAGGTGAGAGAGCTGTCTAACTTTTATACAAAACCTCACTGGAAATGCCACATGAAACTTCATTTCTCACCACTGACAATCTGCACTCATGTAGGAGTTCCACGAGACGGTCCACTCTCAACTGCTATGGCTGGCCCATGCAGAGAGCAGACGCTACACCGTGAACATGAACGACCCTTCTGTGCAGCCCTCCGTGCTTCAGGAACACAGGAACACCCTGAAGGTGAGTCCGAGAAACCCAAAGCAGAACATCATCAGCTTCTCCATCAAGACTGACCTCTAGCTTGTGTTGTTATCTGTGTGCCGTGCTCATGTTTTGCACCCCCTGGTGGCAGGATCTGGCAGAGGAGCTGCAGGGCAGACAGAAGCGGGTGAGCTCCCTGCAGGAGATCGTCTCTGAGCTGCTCCCTGAGGCTGGTGGGGAGGACAGCGCTGAAGCCCGGGAAAAACTCCACGTCATTGGAAGCAAACTAAGACTACTGTCACGTCAAGTCAACCAGGATCTCCAGATGATTGAAGAGAGATTGGTAAGAGTGTTTTGCAAAAAAACTTTTCATCTGTTTAAAAATACTTTACAGTTAAAATATAATAATAGAAGTTATTTTAAACTAATATTTCACAATATTACTGTTTTTTTGTATTTTGATTAAATAAATGCAGACTTTCAAAAACCACAAAATTTAAATATTTTTGTTTGAGAGTATTTTGCCCATTCCACCATATCAACAAATATAATGAATTAAGATAAGACAGTTGCTGTCATATATAAATAATATAGAAAAAAAATGTATATAACATCCTCATCATTTAGAGCGATATGATCTGGTTGAGTAGTTTTAATTTGTGCTGAATTCTTGTATGTCATGCGTTTGCAGGAGTCCACAACCCGATGCTTCAGGAGACAGGAAATCAACACAAAGCTCTGGGTATAGTGGCACACACATAAACCATTTAAACCGTTTTCCTTTTATTTATTTTGTATATTAAATAGTATGGAATGTTATAAAATATACTATTTAGCCAAAATGCATTAACACAGTATACATTTGCATTTATGTTTCCAAGAGTTATTAAAAAGATTTGTGTTCCAGGTCAGAGCGTGAGCCGTCACCTCAGCGCTCGTTCTTCTATCGGGTCCTGCGAGCGGCTTTCCCTCTGCATCTCCTGTTCCTCCTGCTGTTGGTTCTGGCCTGCTTGGTCCCTTTTTCTGAAGACGACTACAGCTGCACCTTTTCCAACAATTTTGCCCGCTCTTTCCAACCCATGTTACGCTACACCAACGGTCCTCCTCCCACATGAGTCTCTCGTTCAATCAACAGAGCCGTTTTCATGACTCAAACATGCCAAGCACCTCGCTTTTGGCCAAGCAATATTTTAACGGTTGTGTTTATATAATTGGTTTTATAGTATTTATTCCCCTTTGAGAGCCATACTAACAATTTTTTGCTGTAAAGAAAAATATCATTGTATGAGCCTGAATGTAAATCACTGACAATTTTTGGAAAACTATATAGATTTAAGCACATCATGCACTGATTAAAGGTAGTAAGATTGAAACTGGAAAAGATCGACTCTTCAGCCACATTTTGTGATGACATGATGGATGGCTGCAATTTGTTTAGAGATTACGTGGTCTCCTTTTTAAATTTGATATGATCTGAATGAACTGTTCATATTTGCAAAGCCCAACACAAATATATATATTTAAAAAATGCCACATGCACATGGAAACATTTTAATAGACCCCTTTGTAAATAACACTCTTTTACATATGCACTGCAGAGTAGAACAAAAAGTGTTTAGAAATGAAAGAAATTCAATTTCACAAATTAAACTTTGTTCTGTGTTTAAAAATAAGCATTGTCTACAACAAATCTGTATTACATCTGGTCTTTAATGCTTGGTTGCCAAAAAATTGTAAAATCAGTATTGTACAGTATCAGTACTGCTTCATATCAAAACAGTCATAATTCAGATGGCTGCTGGTAGATACAATAACATTAACACAACACTTTGTGCGTTTATTAAAATTAAGTACTTGTAACATCTATTTTTTGCTTCTAATCTTTAAGGTAATCTTGAACCAAAATGTATAGGGTATAATCACTGTAGGCACTGCAATATTTTCATTTTTCTTGAGTCTCAGGCTTCAGATGTTTCAGAGAACTATTAAAGTGCAATGTCACAAGTACTTTTTTTGGTAGTTTTGGTGCATCTTGCAAACAAAGGTTGTCACAGTGGAACAGTAGCAACAGATTGAGCTGTCTCTAGAAAATGTATAAAGGTTTTGTACAAGGCCCTTATGGTGTTAAAGGGGTTTACTGGATGGAGAGCAGGACGAAAGGCGGCGGTTTGTTTTTTTAAACACATTTTGCTCCATGATATTTTGTCAAAAGTAATAGATGCACGCAAAACATCCAACTGTCCCGTATCACTGCAGTGTGACATTCATAAGTCCATGTCCTGACAGAAAAAAAAGGCTTGATTCAGTTCTTCCGAGCCTTCTGGTCCAGAATGTAGTCTGCATGGAAACCTCTCATTGTTAGCAATGACGGTCCATTACTGTCGTTTGGTGAGTGAAGGAATCGGATCTGTTTGTGTCATCAATGGTTGCTCTATCTACAGCAGTTGCTACAGTTGATGAGGGCATCAGTGTGATGCTGTTTTTCTTTTACAAAGAGCGAGAGAAAATGGTAAAGTAGAAACTGTACATTTGTTACATTTACATTTGATTGTGGTGCAGTTTTCATGGGAATGGGTGCATGTGGCGACGCTGTCAGATTTCTCCCTGCATGTTACAAATTTCTTTTAAATTTGTCATTTTCTCTTTCTTTGTGATTCCAGCTACATAAAACCAAACAATTGTGCTCCGAATGAGTTCAGTAAAAACGGAGAATTTCACAGTAAACGTCAATTTAAAAAAAAAAAGTAGAATTGTTTTTCATCTTGAGAAATCCTATTCCACTCTTTTTGTTGTCCATTCCCCGAAACTATAGATCATTCTTCAGCGCTGAAGAGAAAGAAGAGCAAATCAACATGATACTTTTTCAGCTTGTAGTTATTTTAAGATTTATGGAAGAATGTTAGCTGGTAACATCTTGTGAAATAGTGTATACTAAATATTTTTAGTTTATAAATATTTTTATTTCCATCTGTAACTATTTCAGCGTGACAATATCTGCATTATGAAAGAACAAACTCTGTCTATGTCTCACCAGAAATGGTTTAGAGTCCTAAGGTCCCTCCATGCTGGGAACTGCAGGCGAAGGGCTCCTGGACGGCTTTGCTCTCTTTGGGAGCGGGAGCCGCTCGAGGGCCGGAGTGAGATAAACGGGAGCTGTGCATGATATGAGCGTCCAGCATCTCCAGAAGCAGGTCATAAAGAGGAACCATCTTCTTCATCTTCATGCAGTGGAGGTGGTCCATGCCTTTGTTACTACAGAGGGAGCATATAGAGTCAGTGGAAGCCTTCGCACAGATCAACAATTATAAACCGAGATAGGCTATAATCATTGATTACAGTGTATTTAATTCAAGCTTTGAAAACAATAGTTAGCTATATTACTAGCTACTCAAAATGCAATACAGTTCAGTAGAATTAAGCTTAACTTTAAAAAAGGTAGTTAGCTTCCAGAAGTTACTTGTTTGTATTAGTTTAATACAGTACGCTAACCCTTTGGAAAAAGTGTTGGCAACAATACTAGCTAATTATAATCTAAAGTAGTGCAATACAGTCACATTAAATGTTTATTAAAAAAAAGTAGTTTGCTACACTACAATCTGCGTATTTAAAAGTATTTAATACACTCAAGCAGTCGTTTGAAGAATACATGTGGCTACAATCCAGTAGCCAAACACACTCGCTAGTTATCTACAATAAACTACTTCAAGTAGATAACTATAGTAAGTGTGTGTGTATATAAATAATTTAAAGCATACTCAACTTCAGAGACCTTCAATACAAGCTAAGAGTTTGAATGGTAATATTTTAAAATATAACTATTTAAATAATTTAATCAGTGCTGTATTCCTCTGGCTCAAAAACAATAAGGATTACTTAATCAGTTACTCAATTATTATTATTATTTTTCACTGAAGAATAACGCTGAACAAGCATTCAACTAAAAAAATCTCTACAAAAATCTATTTAAATAAAATTAATCCATATTTTATTTTCAATAACTATATATAATTATTATATTTCCAATTTTGAATGTTAAAGTAATTGTTTATAAAAAGCAAATGCTGTATTGGAATTTGAATTATTGACCTGTTTAAAAAAAGAAAAGAAAAGGCAATTAATTTACATTAAGCGTCCAAAAGATATTCTGATATTCTACATTTGTAATAAACTGCCAATTTCTGGACAAATTAGCAACAGGAAAAGCTACTTTGAAACCGTTATTTTGTAAGCAGCTCCCAAAAACAGTCCTGTAGATACTTTACAGTTTTAATTATGTTTCAATTATTCTACAGCAAACAATCACAGCTTGATAATCATAATCACTACAAATGTGTATGTGTGTGTGTGTGTGAGTGTGGTAATATATATATATAATATATTTATGTATTTATTTATTTTATATATTTATATATTTTTTATATATATATATTATTATTTAAATAGTATATTTATTAATATAAAAAATATGGTAATATATTTTAAAATATTACCATTCAAACTCTTAGCTTGTATTGAAGGTCTCTGAAGTTGAGTATGCATTTTAATTACATAAATATATGTATATGTATGTATATGTATGTATGTGGTGGGTAGTAGACTAGATGCCTAAACAAACTGTAATTCTAATACTTAGCTGCAAATGATTTTTACATCCATATTTCTTGAGCAAATAAATAAATGCATACATTTTGCATTCTTCATATACTGTGTAAGAAGCACAAGCCACCTTTTCTAAGTGAAAATCCAGCATGATGTGCACAAAGAAAAGTCAAAAGTTCCTTATTCCAGGTGTTTATTGTCTGTACCTGAGGTGCCTTATGTGGGAGAGCAGCATGAGCAGATGAGCTAGTCTGGTGGAGCGCTGCTGGAAGCTCAGGCCCGTCTTGGAGATGGCCCACACCAGAGCATCCGTCACCGAGTCCAGCAGACACAGCAGCTTCGACCGGCTCTGCAGCTCCTCTCCTCCCTCCGACGAACTCAGACACATGTCTGCAATGACGCACAAGCGCAGCTTTTAGAGATGAAAGCTGGAAGTCACTGACATTTACAGCCATTTGAAATAATAGAGGGTGATGCCCAAATAAACATCCAATCACAAGAAGATCCCATTCAAAAACAACGCAACCAATCTGGAGCGATCAAATAAGTGATGCAGAGGAGACAAAGTGAAGACAGCTGTTGGGGGCTGAGAATGAAGAGATAATGCACGAGGAAAAGACAGATCAAAAGTTCAGAGGAATCAGAGCAGGAAGAAATACTGGTTCCTTCAGACAATAAACACTGAGCAGGTGCTGCCTGTTACTTACATAAGTGTTTGCTATGAAATTGATACTTAGGTTGAAAGCGTGGAGTTAAGGCATGTTGTCCCCGTTGAGATTTTATACAGTGTGTGAGCGTTTTTCTTGCCAGCACTCCCTTCACATTAAAGCAAGTATGGTTGGAGTATCGGGTGAACACTATTTATTACGGCTTTGTGGAGGACAGCAATTTGTTTAGATTTTTGATGATAGAGACAGTAAATGGACAGGAAATGAAGGGGAGTCTGATCGCGGCATTACACCAGCTGCAATCGAACCCACTTCTCCCATGTGAGAATCATTGCTATATCTGGAGCATAATTGCTAGGCCATGGAATTTATCATTTATGATAAACAGAATGATTAAGACTGCTCAGAGTATGTTTGTGGATAAAATGAGCAACTCTACAATCGCGTTCTAGAGACAGAATGTATACATTTGCTGACTTACTGAATTTAGCCTGCAGTTTATCTTTGCTAAATATGAAAACATAAAAAAAATCCATCATTAATTCAATTATAGGGGTCAATACATGTTTCTCTTTTTTTAATTAATAATTTTATTCAGGGAGGCCGAATTTAATTAATCAAACAAATTTAACACGATTTCTATTTCAAATCAAATAAATGCCGCTCTTTTGAACTTTCTATTCAACAAAGAATCCTGAACAATGTCAGTTTCCAAAAAAAAAAATATTCAATACAACTGTTTTCAACATTGAAAATAACAATAAATGTAAGCAAATCAGTATGTTAGAATGATTTCTGAAGGATCATGTGACACTGAAGACGGAGTAATGATGCTGAAAATCGGGCTGTCATCACAGGAATGAAGTTGAACTACATTTTAAGATGCATTAAAATAGAAGCATTATTTTATATTGTAATAACATTTAACAATATTACAGTTTTACTATATTTAACAGTCTTGGTGAGCATAAGAGACTTATTTCAATCACAATTACCTATTTAAAAAGGTAAACAAGTATATACAAAAAGTATGGTAACACTATTTTAAGATGTCCTCGTTGCACGTTGTATGTACTTACTATTATAATAACAAATAATTATGCATAATTACATGCACGTAACCATAATACCAAACCTTAATCCTTACCATACAGTAAGTACATGAAGTGAATTAATATTACTCAGTACTTAAATGTATTATTACACCAACAATGACACCTCAAAGTAAAGTGTAACCACAAATTATAAATCCGACAAAATACTTTATGAAAAAAATGTGGAGGGGAAAAACGGAAAAAAAGCAGTACTTTATAGCAACAGAGCTTGATATAATTTCAAACTAGAAGAAAACTAAAAGAAAGGTTTGATTTTTTATATTTTTGAAATGTAAACATTTTTCAAGTGAAGAAAAGAAGAATGTTGTTTCTAAATAAATCTCTTTGCTGTCTAGGAGAAATAACCATTAGACTGAAATCCACTGTGATTTGTCCATACATTTGTTTTAGTAATTACAAGCAGTAAAAACACACGCACATTTCATCAAACCTTTAATGAGAAGAACACTCACTGGAGTTGAGCAGGATCATGGCTTTGAGACACACATACTCCTCTCTCTGTAACTTCAGTTCTCTGAACCTGGACGTGGCTGCCAGCAGCATATCAAAGATCTCCACAAACCCCTGCACACAGCTGCCTTCGTCCCTGACAAACACAAAGACACTGAACACTCTCGCAAATCAGCATCACACCATCAGATACCCAGGAACAGGCCTCACTCTCAAATCTGGCACCTACTGAAAATACGAATGGTGAAGTCTATATAAAAGTTCAACTGAAAATCAGAGTACTTCTTCTCTCTTAGATGCTGAGAGGTGCTACAGGAGTGAATGAGACTGGGAACGGCACTAAAACTTGAGGGAACAAAGATAAGGTTACTTCCAATTAGCTTTGAACAAGACTTAGTCACAAGCCAAACGCCATTGTACTTCATTACTGTAAGTATTATTTTGGGGAATTTGTTGAATAATACAGAGAGTCATTAGTGTTAGCTGTTGTCAGAGAGCAGGCATGTTCAGTTTTCTTTTTTGGCACTTTTTTTGATGTTGACAAGCAGCACACCGAGTTAAACTCAGGGATCCAGTTGGCTATGAATTCCTTATCCGAAATGCAGCCAATGAAAATAGAGTAAAAGTCTGGCAGCATATCAGATGGTGAGTATATTTACAGCCCACCCATGACTGGAATGGAAGTGTAGCCCAGCATAAAGCAGTCTGGAGCATCTGTAACCCTGGCCCATTCATTTTCTCACATTACAACACTGGTACACAGCATGTTAGACGGTACAAAGAGCAGCGGAGTAGAAGGGGTCTGATAAAACACAAGCCATGGCAGAATCACTTCCTGTCTTCCCACAGCTCTCTTATTCCCACCACACAGAGCCGTACACATCTGGCCAAACTGCTGATTTGGTTTCACAGCTGTATTCTTAAGATATTACGCTATATTCTACACAAACACAACTGTTATGAATACATAGTTCATTATACCAAGCTTTTGCAGTGTTAGAAGCCACGTTATAAAGCCACATTTTATATTACATTATAAAAACAAGAATATTTTAAAACTGCAGTATGGTTGGCATGTTTACTTTAAATAAGCATGGCTAAATGGCTTTCAACCTTGAAGTGACAAGAGGGTTAACTAAAGCCTCAGAATGTTACCAGCATGTGACTTAAATCGCCGGTCTCTTATACAATACTGGCACACCGAACAAACTAACAAACGAAAAATATTCAAACCACAGAGAGATGGATGTGCCTGTTCATAAATTAGGCAATGGGAAGGATAAATGCAATTAACTGACACTAGTTACCTGCTGAGACTGAGGTCTGGGGAGAAGATGAGCTTTCCAGGGTGATTAACGGACCGCCACATCAGTCCCAGCATCAGGACCTCTAACCAGCAGCACTCCAACAAATGGACCTGGTCAAAAAGACTGAGCTCCACAAAACCTGCAGTGAGAAATGAGCGCTTGCTATTAACTGCATACACATCCGAAAACTGTTTTGTACAAGACGCTCATCCCCGGGGATCTAAAATAACTTGAAAAGAAGGGTCTGATGGAAAGTTTGCTCATATTCTCAGAATTAACAAACTGTTCATGTTCAGAATCAGAACAGGATGATTCACTAATAAAAGCCTCTTCCATCTCAAAATCCAAGTATTAATTAGAATGATAAATTAGCCAAGAAAACAGAAAACATCAAATACATTAAAATAAATTTAGAGGAAAGGGCCTATACGGTTGTTTCATTGCAGATTTCAGGCTGCTAAATGGTAAATCATATACTGCGTACATGTGTGTGCATGTGTGTGTTAAACATTAAGTTAAATATTACATCTATTTATTCCATTGCAACAAAAGATCAATATTAAGATATTTTTTACAGAACTATAAAGTGAATTAGCATAATTGGCCACATATAGGTGCATTTAAAAAATTGAGTATACAATTGAAAAGGTCTTTATTTTTAGTCATTTAATAAAAGAAAACTGTCATATATTTTAGATTCATTGCATACAAACTGAAATATTTCACGAGTTTTTTTGTTTAAATTCTGATGGTTACGACTGACAGCTTTAGGAAAATTAATGAATTTTTGAAATGTAAATATTTAATTTTGAGCTTGATTATTTTAATTAATTTTGAGTATAAATCCTATAAATACTCTTAGGCTAGTTTAAAACATGCAACCACAATTATGGGAAAGACTACTGACTGGAAGGCTGTCCAGAAGACAATCATCAACACCCTCCAGAAGGAGGGTAGGCCACAGAAGGTCACTGCTGAAAGGGCTGGCTGTTGTATCAAAAAATATATTCATAGAAAGTTGACTGGAAGGAAAAAGTGTGGTAGAAAAAAGGGCACAAGCAACAGGGATGATCACAGCCTTGGGAAGATTGTCAAGAAAAGCCTATTGAAGAACTTGGGAGAGCTTCACAAGGAGTGGACTGAAGCCGGAGTCAGCAAGCTCAGACGTCTTCAGGAAAGGGCTACAGCTGTCACATTCCTAGAACCAAGCCACTCCTGAACCAGAACCTGCCTGACGTCCAGTGTGAAGTTTCTGAAGTCTGTGATGATTTGGGTGCCGTGACGTCTGCTGGTGTTGGTCCATTGTGTTTTATCAAGTGCAATGTCAATGCATCCATCTACCAGGAGATTTTGGAGCACTTTATGCTTCACTCTGCTGATGAGCTTTATGAAGATGCTGATTTCATTTTGCAGCAGGACTTTAGCACCTGCCCACAGTGCCAAAACCACTTCCAAGTGGTTCGATGACCATTATGTTACTGTGATTGATTGGCCACCCAACATACCTGACCTGAACCTCACAGAGAACCTATGGGGTATTGTCAACAGGAAGATAAGTAACATCTGACAAACAATACAGAGGAGCTGAAGGCCTGGCCTTCAATCATGCCTCAGCAAATCCACAGGCTTATCGCTTCATGCCACACCGCATTGAAGCAGTAATTCATACAAAAGGAGCTCCAATCAAGTATTGAGTGCATAAATACTTGTGCAAGATCAAGACTTGTGCAAGTGCAAGATCTCCTGCTTTGGATATCTTGAACATTTGTGTTTTGTAAATCTTTTTTTTTTTTTTTTGAGTGATCTTTGAGAAAATATTCAAATGTTTTGAGATACTGAATTTTTTATTTTCCTAAGCTGTAAGTCATCAACATCCGAATTAAAACAAAAAACTCTTGATATATTTCAGTTTGTGGGCAATGAACCTAGTTCAAGAAAGTTTTCCTTTTTGAATGAAATTACAAAAAATAAAGACCTTTTCCATGATATTAATTTTTTTTTTTTTTTTTTTTGAGTTGCACCTGTATTCCCTCAGGAATTTCTAATGTGCTTTTTAGAATAGTGAGTTTTGATTGATGGCTTACAGTACAATGTTCAAATTGCTATATAGAACAAACATTTGAGTTTAAGTGCTTGATGAATGAAGTAAAATTCTACTGTTGTACACCTCATCCAGCAACTTGTTAGCAACATTTTAAAAGCACAGCTTAACTATAAAGTTCGTTTGAACCTTGTGTTATAATTGTAATTCATCCTAAATTCAGAAGATGAGACATTCTCTTCAAGTTATGTTAACACCATCCCTTACTGTACTCATACATCGAAAAATGCTATTCTAAAAACCCATGAGAAATCCATAGTGAATCAGCAATGCACGATATGACTAACAAGCTCTTGTCCATGTGGATTCACAGTTATTTAGTAACACACAGAGCTAGTGTTATAACTTAATGTTTTTTTTCTTATGAATCTGGTTATACATTCACCTGGGATCTTCTTGGCCCAGCTGATCATGTGAACGAGCTCTTTGTCAGCCAGGTTGGTCAGTGACATCATGACATTGGCCTCAGTGAACGGCTTCTTCACGTCATTCATGAGGTAAATCTCGGGTGGCTCTGCATCCATGATTCGAGCGATTAGTTCCTCAGGGCTCAACGCTATGCTAGCCACCTTACTTCCACCGAGGGGACGTGGGACACTTTTGATTTCTTGGGATCTTGGGCCACATGTTCTCATCCTGCCAGAGAATCGCGTCAATCGCTTCTGCTGTGCTCCTCTTTGTTGGTAGCTGCCACGATCTCGGCGTAACCCTGTGGAAAAAAATCCATGTAACTGCACAATTCACTTCATCCTTCTCCGTGCGGGTTTACAGGATTATACTCAAATTCATTATTAATAATACATTCATTCATGTGAATGTGTTGGACAAAGAGCCAAACCAAAATTAGTTTGAACAGAAAGCAAAGCTTGTTTACAAAACTGTGTATTTGATATGACATTTAATACAGAGCTCAAAGCAACCATATCATCCAATGATATGAGAGTATATCACTTTCTCTTCTAACCTTGAAGCAAAGCTGTGAAAGTATACTGCCCTAAAACAACTATTACAAGACCGGATGAGGATAGATGTAACAGTCTCCACAGCAACACAGACTGTTTTTTTGGAGGAACAAGCCATCCAAGATCCCACACAGCTCAAAAGACAAAATGCAAGACCGTCTTGCTAAAATACATGTGAATTATTAATATGTGAAATCTTGCAACTTTTGTAGGATGAGTCATTTATCTGGGATGTTTTGGTGCAGACTTTATCCAGCATCTATAAATAATCAGGGCTGTGTGACATTATCATTAAAATGCTGACGCATGTCAAAATTTCACGGCATGATAGCTCATTAATTGTGACATTTATTGGGACATAAAATCCAAAGTCCATGGCTTTGGACAAAATTCCGCAGTAATCTCAGATGAAGTATTTGGTAACTGTGTGGGTGTAGAAAGGGTGTTGATAGGGAGGTAATGGAAAACGAAAGAGTCCCACCACATTTCATCATTCCAACTTCATAACATTTTCGCAGACGGCAGGCCTGGCAGCTTTTGCGGCGGTTCTTGTCGATGGTGCACTGGTTGGTGGCAGGGCAGATGTAGTCATTGTGTCCTGAGAAAATGAATCAGATGTTCCTTATTATCCACTGATCATTTGCAGTCAAACAAGTCTGTTACTATGTATATGAACTGTTTCACAGACTGGCCTTACAGAGGCATTAAATTAGCACAGCTATCCACAACATTCGCTGTCCGGAACAATGAAGAAAATAATAGTTTAGAATCATTAGAATCAATTATTCCAGAGTAAAATGACCATTTCTGAAGGATAATGTGGCTGTCAAGGCATCTTTATACACTGTAAAGATGGCTGATAATGGTGAAATACATGCAAGGAAGACAAAACTGTTGATTCAACATCCAATCACTTATTAAAGTTCAATGTAAAAATCTCGAATGCAAATTTATGATGACATCTTGACCCATGGCTCTCAGTCACATTTTGAATGCTGAAAATTTGATCAATGTTAGTAGGAGATTTCAACCTTTAATCTTAAATTTTAGAGTAGGAATGGAAAGTATGTCATTATTATTTACCCAAACTGATAATGTTATTGTGTATAACATTGGCATGCTAATTTCCCTATTTTTACATTTCGATTACCCATCATCAACAAAATGCACACTTAATATTTAAATTAAAAACAAAATAGTTAAATGTAATCTTTAGAATATCAAAAAAAAAAAAAAAAAATGTATAGAACTTTTTCATACTTTATAATGCTGGGAAGCCTAAGCATCTATAAATAAATAATTCAAAATTACCTTTTATTTTTTATAAATTCAGACTGCTTGAATAAATATCAGCCATTTATTGTTTATTGGTCATTTTTTGCTTTTAGTGTTTTATTATGTATTCATTTAGACTAAATGAATTTTAAGATTAGCCATTTATTGATTATAGGTCATAACATGAAAATGATTATCGAATGATCAATTTCAGTGCATCCCTAATAATAAGCACGCAACAAAGCACAGGAGTAATTTCAGAGAACAATACCTTGTATACTTCTCTTGAAGAAGGCTTTGCATCCTTCACATGACCACACACCATAATGATACCCAGAGGCATAATCGCTACAGACAGCGCAGTAGTGCATGTCAGCTTTACCTCTCAAAGAGACAGGAGTCTCCTCTGCAGCTGCAGCCCTCTTCACCAGAGGTTTGCTATAGAGGAAAGGAGACACATGCATCTGAGCCAGTATTTAGTAATTGTCTGAAATAAAACACAATTGAGTTTCCACATACCAGTTTTCCTCTTCGCTGTGATCATGTGGTGTAAGTTCTGTCCAACTCCCACCAGTTGGATGGCTTTGTTGTAGTCGAGTCTGTTGCTGATGCAATGCAATTGAGGAAACGTGGTTATGAGGTGGCCAAAAGAGGGAGGGGCTTAACGACTGCCGCACTGATTGGCAGTCGGACAGAGGCGATGCGCCGTAACCCAGCAGAGCGGGACTGTAGAAGGGCAGAGTGGTGAAGTCATGGCCGAGGTCTGTGTAAGGTGATGGGATGCAGATGGGGTGGCTCTCCACCGACAGAGATGGAGAAGAGGAGTTAAAGGCAGGAGAGAGGACATGACCTCCCACTCTGCTGGAGTCCACTTCCTGCAGCTGAAGTAGAGGACTGTCTTCCTCGGGATACACAGACATGGTGAAGGCAGAGGAGTTTAATGCTGTCGCATCATCAACAGGGAGCTGATGATGTAAGTCATGTTGATCTCCTCAGTCATCGATACTGAAACCTGATGCAGCCTAGTGCACAATCGACAGGAAGCCTTTCATTCACAGTGGGAAATTAACAGGAAAAATCCATTCTGTATCTCTTCCAGAGAGAAGTTATAAGCAACTCTATTGAGGAAAAGCACATTCAAATAATCACAAATAAAATTCCCTACTGGAAATAAATGCATTAAGAGGATCAAACTGCTTGCAAACAAAAGCACCTTACCAGCAACTTTTAAATAAATGGTCAAATATGATATAATAAGTCTAGAAAAAAATTTCCAACTTCAAACGCATGTCAAAATGTCAAAGACTGTGGTGATCAAGACTTTTAAAACAGTACATTTCAATATCTGTATATAATCCTTATTTTTGTAAACTAGTTTTTATGCAAAAAGTGTAATATTTTAGAAAGTTATATTTAGGGGTCCTTAGCATCAGAAAACTTCTGCATTAGAAGATATAGGCTCATAGATGTTGCCACCGTTTAGTTATATACTCAAACCTTTCATATCATATCCGTGACTATATTGTGCATTTTAGCAGAGTCAGAATGCAGTATTTACCAATCAGACTAGAACTGTAAGAAGTTTGAAGTCAAAGTTTTCATAGCTTTCTTATCCTAAGCAAGGCTGCATTTTTATTTAAATATAGAGTTAAAAAAGCAATATTGTAAAATATGAAATACATTTACAATTAATTATTTCTGATGTAATTACTTAATTATCTATGTTAATGTAATTTATTTCTGTGATGGAAAAGCTAGTGTTAAGCGTTTAGTGTAACGAGATCCTCCAGAAATCTTTCTGATATACTGATTTGGTCGGTGACAAGAAACATTTCTTATTGTTAACAGTGTTTAATATTTTTTGTGAATACACTGTCAATAAGTTTCAGTATTGTGACTTTTGGTCAATTTAATGCATTCTTAAAAGTATTTACTTTTGGAAAAATACTGTAAGAAAAAACAAGTATCGTTGTGTTAATAATTACTGGCAAGTCATCCAAAGTGCAGGCTTGGTGACCAGATTCAATTTGGGAGGACTAAATTATCACAAAAAATTACAATGATTTCAATCAAACCCCACTTAATATATATTTGTCTAATTAATCTTATTTTTTAGCAAAAAACAAATACGCATAAAATGTGTTTATAATGATCTGTATACACATTATACACAACATTTACATTTAAGTGCATTTGGCAAATGCTTCATCTAAGGTGAATTACATTGTATTTAATTATAGATTTTAATTTCTGAACTGAACCCATGGCCTCGACATTGCTAATGCCATGTCCCTAGAGGACTTCTCAAAGCTGGTCTCACTACAATTCAATAGCAGATATTTGATTGAAACTATTAGTTGGTGGACACTGAAAATCAGCTGCGTCTTGCATATCTGCCTATTTTAGGTCAATTTGATCAACTTTTAGCCTGTTGCGTACAACTGAAACTAAGTTGCATTCGAAAAGGCCTAAAGATCTGCCTCAGGAACCTTTACATTTCTCTTACATAGAATATCCATAAAAATGAATCGAGACATGAAGCCACATTTGTATTTCTCTCAGCCCTTTGCAGTGCTGTTAGTTCTTAGAAGTCTGAAAGTGAATCTTACCTGCACAGTGTTGTAGACTGTACTTGCGAGAGAGGCAGTTTGCCACACTGTCTCTCCGGACTGCCAACGGTGAGTCAGCCGAGGACTTTTGAACCCTTGCTTTAGAGCAGACAGGCAACTGGCCAAAACATACCCCACACAGAACACAAGTACCTGCAAAATGACAGAAAGAGAAAAGTACTGTATGATGCTATGTTGTGAACTTCAAGCATGTTATTTCATATAAAATGGTAAAATAATTATTTGCATCTACTATTTTTATAAAAAAAAAACTAACATATTATTTGTTGTTGTTGTTGCAATTATTATCATTTAGAATGTTTTAATTAGTGACATAACGATTTCAAATTATATCCTTCTTTGCACAGCACACACTGTAAAAATATCATTTTTACAGAAAAGACTATATAATTATACAATAATGGTTAACTGGTTAAATGCAAGTTACCGTAGTCCATATGATGAAAACTGTAAAATGTTTAACATTGCATAATACATATTGATTTCATAATAATTTTACCGTAAAATAAGTACAATGTATGTTTTTAAATGTAAAACTATGCATTGCTATTTAATTTATGCAAAAAAATAAGTAAATATTTACATAGATTTGTTTATTTTATATTTTTATTATAATTAATGCACATTGGGATGATTTGTTTTACATATTTTGTTAATGAATGTTTATTAAAATAATTTTGGTAGCATCATGATATTTTGTCTTTGCACGTATGATCTATATACAAGTATTGGCCATGTTTTATGGACAGTCCACTTACTTCCCACGATTTCGATAACGGGGAAACTATTCTTCCCATTAAAAGCCCAGTAGCCTCAACCCCTCTTACTACTATAATTCTTCTGAGAGGAGGCTATAGACGAAGATAGAACAGAAGACAGAGAGGATAGACTAATACTGCATGGATCAACTCACTCCTGACAGCCAGTCTTGTATGATGTATGCTCTTGAGGCAAAAGAGTGCCCGGCCACCGGCCAGCAGTGCATACCAAAAACAAAAGCCCAAGGCCGTGGTGTGATCTCCCCTCTCACTCCCTTCTCTTGCGGGAAACGGATAAGGGAGAGAAGGAGAGAAGGAAACCATGCCCTGTGCAGGAGTTGTGGGAACAAGAGAGTAGATCACCATTGAGCGTGATGCTTACACTTCAGACTATGAACCTTCTAATACTATAGTGCATGTTAAAATGCAGTACTATAGTTTATACAGCAGAGGTCTAATGCTGTTTCATGCATTCAGAGTTATTTACACTGTTAAGGAGTTGGATTCTCATGCTAAGCATGGCCAAAATTTCAAAACACGATTTTGACGTATAACAGAATTTTTTGTGCCAAATACACACTTCTGGGTTTCTTACAAGTTTCTGAAAAACTAATTTCCTATCATTGCTCTTTATTACATAATGAATGTGGAACTCCTTATATGGGCATTCCTCCCAGAAGAGCGTGCCCATGCACAGACATCAACCAGAGAAAAAGCTAGAGTGCGCCCATCAACAAGCTTCATTCAGCAGCGCTGCACAGGACACACTCGGGAAGATTGTCTCCAAAGTGTGTTTTTCTTTGAAAGGGAGAGATAACTTTGTTCAGCTTTCCGAATAACCCAGCATTATGCAAACAGTGAATGCAGTTTGTTTTTTGGGGCAGCAAAGGAGTTTCGCAAGTGTATTTGTGATGAACGTTTTATAAACAAGTCTCAGTTCGATGCTAGATTTGCAAATCATTTGATACTGTAAAGATGGAGCGGCCCCAGCTATAAACTGGGAACTGCAGTTTACTGCACACAGTAAGTAAAACTGCATCCAATGTCTGTTTTGTTGGCATTCAAATTGCTTGTCACTCTTTAGCTCCGTCCACAACACGCCTCCCAGAGCTCTGCTGTTTCTGGAGAGAATCTGAAAGCTGAATATTTATTTTATAAATATGATAAAACTAAAGCTTTTTTGGAGATATGAAGGGTGCAGTACTACTTTAGATACTCAAGATTAACATGAGATTGGGAGAAACTATGTGTGTTTGGTCAACTTTAACAACAGCAGGTCATAGGTTTGATTCCCAGGGAATGCAAGGACTTGAATAAACTGAATGCAATTTGGATAAAATAATCTACCAAATACATTAATGGTTAACACAATATGTTATATTTAAGAATGTTTTATGCAGAATGACGAGAATCTCACTTTATCTACATTAACATAACCTACATTTATTAGACTACAGTCACTGTGCAAAATGCTGTTGGAGGTCATTTTTGTGCATTCCTTATTTCTTCAGTAAATGATACTATTATCTATTATCGTATTATCGAAATCTAAACTATATGTATTACTGTACTAATAGACAGACTTGAATCTCCGTCACAAATTAAAAACTACACACAGCAGCTGACCTGTAAAACAGATTAAAGTGGCCCATTCATTGAACCATAACCAAACTATTTTATATGATTTCTAGCAGATTTCTGTGCTGTTCCTGTCATTTATGTCTTATGCGTTTAAAACGAGTGTTATTTTCTATTAAATTGCAATAAATATAGGCCAACTACATTTTGCAACTTAATGATCACTGAGAGTAGTTTTATTGTTTTAAAAATAAATAAATAAATAGAATTGCTGAGTAAAATAACTGTGAAATAGAAAAATATAGATACACAGTACATAGCTAATTATCAGCACTATTTTAGTTATTTTGTTTCAAATTGAAGAAAAATATCGGTTTCAACGCTTGGGTCTCAGAGAGCTAAAACTTTCATCCTCATGGCTCGTAGTGCAGCTTAAAAGTGAGAGAATAAAATATTCTGCATTCTTTCATTAATTAACCCGCTTGCGTCATTTTATAGTGAATTCTGCAAGCATTCTGTAAGAAAACACACGCGCAGAATAAAACACTGCAATGCGATTGATAAAGGACGAAAATTACTACAAAAGGAGCCGCATTACTACAAACGGGAGATGCAAGACAGTGAACCTACCTGTTGCAATCGATGTTTAGCTGATCAACAGATGGTCCCCTGTGTGGCTTGATTTCTGAGTTGAAAACAAATCCCAAAAAAAGAATTTTATTGCTTGATTTGATCGCTGTTAAAGCCTGTGTAATAGGGAAATGGCCAGTGTTTTGATACATGTTAAAGTGTGCTCTGCTCCGTCTGACTCTGGACGCTCGTACTTAGCCTGTTTGAGAGTCCGTGCGTCACTGACCACACCCGCCTGAATCACCTCCTCCTCCTGACCCAACATCTGCTCACTGTGCTCTGTAAGCTATCCTGATCATTGTGTGGTTGCTTTCTACATTTTACAGCTGGATTATTCATGTTTTGCAATAGGCCTATATATACGATATATATATATATATATATATATATATATATATATATATATATATATATATATATATATATATAATAAATAAATAAACAAATAAATAATGCTTGTTAAGTCGTTTAAAGAAAGTAGGCTACTTATATCAGTCTTTTAGAAATAGGTTCAGGCCAAACACAGGCAATGAAACGTAATTAACTTTAGGCTACCTTGATTATTTATACGATACCAAAAAAAGAAAAAGAACAGCAGTTTAACAATATGTATTTTAATCAAACTGCACAGTATATACACACAAACATCACAGAGGTAATTCAATAAATTGCTTATGTTTGCAAAGAATATATCTCCTCCAAAAATGATGTCCTGTCCTGGAGGATTATGGCAGTGGTTATCAAACCTGTCCTGGAGTACCCCCAGCCCTGCACATTTTGTGCGGCTCCCTCAACTATCACACCTGATTCACAGCATCAGCTCATTAGTGGAGACTGCAAGACCTGAAGTGGGTGTCAGATATAGGGAGACATACAAAATGTGCAGTGCTGGGGGTACTTCATGGAGAGGTTTAAGAACCACTGGATTATGGCATTATTAACTTTTAGCTAAAAGGATAGTGCTAAAAAAAGAAGAAGTATGAATTGATAGTGAGGAATAAAAATTACGAAACACCTGGGTATTACTTTTTATTTTGTCGGTTTTCATGTTTCATGAAGCCTATAGATTTCACACATCTGCAAAGGTGAAAATATTCATGTCACCCCTAATTTCTATAATTTTGAGTGTAATATTTTAAGTACATTAAAACAGGGACATAAATAATAGTGACATTAAAATTTAATGCAGACTCATTGAAAACAATTTTCTCCAAATGTATTATAGTCTGCTTCATTTATAAGCACCATCCCACAGATTATACAGAAACTAGAATGAGTTCTCATTTTGTGGCACTATGAAAAGTAGGCTGCAATGGACACGAACACTTAAAATTACTTGAAAAATTACAGTAAAAGGTTTTTTATAATTTTTTATTTTTTAATTGTAGAGCATTTTATTGAAAACGTCACAGCTGGTCTTCTGCTTTCATAAATTCTGACCTTACTGCTGCTAGGTTAGTTATTAACAGGCCAACTTTATGCAAGTGCACGCTGAGAATAATGACTCACAACACATTAATTCAAGACAAAATTAACAGCATCCTGTTTTTATTTACACATTCACTGGTCATAATTATTTTATAAAACTAAACTAAATAAAAATGTATTACAATAATAATAAATCACACACAACTTTCATTTTCCCTTTTGTAACTCATCAAATACACCAGCACAAGCAATCCTGTGTGATTTAGGCTGTGGTGAGGCAAACCACTGGAGTTAGACTAAACCAAGTAACAACTGTCAAAACTAATACACTGAGGATATGAAGAATGTGCAATTTCAGCACAATTTACGAATGTTTCATCCAATAAACCTAGGCCTGTCATTTCATTTGTGTAACTGAAGTGAAATCATTTCTTTTTATTTATATATATATGGTTTAACCAAAAAACAATATGGGAAAAAAAGCAGCACAAATGGAAAACAAACAACACATAACAAATAATTTAATTGAAGAAGTGCGACTGATGTTGTTGGCCTATTTACAGTTATAGTTTTTGGACTGCAGGGAATGGTAGTGCATGGTGGTAAATTGTGCACTTTAACAAAGGCTTACAATGCACTGTAATGGCTCTGTAAATGTGGCAAGGTAGGGTCGTCGCCACTGGAGACCTGAGCTTTAAGCAGAAGCAGAGATGAAATGCTTTTCTCCCACTTTCTCTGTGCACCTGCATTCAGGATGTCAGATAAGCAGTCATGTGTCCTGCTGAGATGATTGCCCCTGTTACTTCTGCATCTCACAAACCCCTGCTCTTAGAGGTCTGGAAGTAGCCTACATGTCTGGTGATTGCAGCTACCTTGCCAGCACAGAAGAATAACGTATTTGTTGGGTACCAAATTTGGAATAATCATGACTTAACTGGCCACCTGACTGGTTTAGACATGCCTTTTACAGTTCCAGTTTTGCAACACGGATGTAAACTATAGCGCTGTAAACTTCTATAGAGGCAAATGGTAAGGCCATGGCAAATTATTATTTTTGCATTCTTATTTGCTATAACAAAAAAATACTTTCCTTGACTTTCCCCAAGAGGAAAAAAACTCAGAAAATGATCACATCAGTCACAAATAATAATAGTAATTACATTTACTGTATACAGTGCTTTTCTAGGCATTCAAAACGCTTTAGATTGTGAGGGGGGATCTCCTCATCCACCACCAGTGTGCAGCATCCTCCAGATTATTGGTGGAGAGGAGATCAAGTAATAAAGCCAATCAAGAGAAAAAGAGGTCACATTTACTTTCACTAATGTAGTAGATTTTGACTATTTACAACAGAAATTTATTTGTTTGTTTTATGGAATTCCTTACCCTGGCAAAATAATGCAATATATATATATGTGTGTGTGGGTGTGTGTGTGTGTGTTAGAAATATTATTTGATCAAAAAAACCTGTAGAAATATTGTGAAATATTATTATAATTAAAAATATGTTTTTATTTGAATGTAATTTCAAATGTAACTTATTCCTGTGATGGCAAAGAGGAGTCATTGCAGTCTTCAGTGTCACATGGAGACCTGGATAAGGGTCAATGTCTTTTTCCCCTGGTGAAGTAGCTGAGCTGCGCCGCACCACAGAACTCGCTCTTTGTGCCACCAAACAGACATTACTGCCATTGGCAGATCTATGGGCACATCTGTGGACGAACTTGGCTGACATGGGGACAAAAGATGGGGGCTTTCTCCTTGATTCGCCAGTTTCTCCTTCTGAGATTTTAGGCAGTTCCATCAAGACGTTTGTCGAGAAGTTCAAGGAGGTGAAGGCTGCTTTTAAAGGGTTAGTTCACCCAAAAATCAAAATTATGTAATTAATAACTCACCCTCATGTCGTTCCAACCCCGTAAGACCTCTGTTTATCTTCGGAACACAGTTTAAGATATTTTAGATTTAGTCACAGAGCTCTCAGTCCCTCCATTGAAACTGTGTGTACGGTACACTGTCCATGTCCAGAAAGGAAAGAAAAACATCATCAAAGTAGTCCATGTGACATCAGAGGGTCAGTCAGGATTTTTTGAAGCATCGAACAAACATTTTGGTCCAAAAATAGCAAAAACTTTGACTTTATTCAGCATTGTCTTCTCTTCCGTGTCTGTTGTGAGAAAGTTCAAAACAAAGCAGTTTGTGATATCCGGTTTGCGAATGAATCATTAAATGTAACCAGATCTTTTTGAACCAGTTCACCAAATCGAACTGAATTATTTTAAACGGTTCGCGTCTCCAATACGCATTAATCCACAAATGACTTAAAGGGATAGTTCACCCAAAAATCTAAATTATGTCATTAATAACTCACTCTCATGTCGTTCCAACCCCGTAAGACCTCTGTTTATCTTTAGAACAGAGTTTAAGATATTTTAGATTTAGTCCTCCAATACGCATTAATGCACAAATGACTTCAGCTGTTAACTTTTTAAATGTGGCTGACACTCCCTCTGAGTTAAAACAAACCAACATCCCAGTGTAATTTATTTACTCAAACAGTACACTGACTGACATCCCAGAGTAATTCATTTACTCAAACCGTACACTGACTGAACTGCTGTGAAGAGAGAACTGAAGATGAACACCGAGCCGAACCAGATACCGAACAAAAGACTGAGTCGTTCACGAGTCAAAGACTGGTTGCATCGGTTTTCCAATCACCAGTAGTTCTTTCGGACAGTTTGATTCAATAAATCTGTTGAAGAAAACGGTTCACCAGTTCTTTTGCGCTTGAGGTAATGGCATCATTGGCGATGATTGCCCTTGATTCAAGCCTTTAGTTTACCTGGGCTCTTTAAATTAGCACAGAATCAGTTCTGAATCTATCACCAAAATAATCAGTTCAGTTCAGATGCTCTGTGTGTCGGTCTGCTTCACACTGAATCACACATGTGCAGTATCATGAGCTCCTAGGTTCTCGAATCAAATGCGTCTGACAGAAACGGTTCTTGACTCGAGTCAAGACTCATTCTTTTGTTCGTTATTATTATTACAGTTATTAATGACATAATTTAGATTTTTGGGTGAACTATCCCTTTAAGCTGTTAACCTTTTAAATGTGGCTGACACTCCCTCTGAGTTAAAACAAACCAATATCCCAGAGTAATTCATTTACTCAAACAGTACACTGACTGAACTGCTGTGAAGAGAGAACTGAAGATTAATCGAGCAGAGCCAGATAATGAACTAAAGATTGACTGTATATATATATATATATATATATATATATATATGTGTGTGTGTGTGTGTGTGTGTGTATATATATACCCTATATATTTAATCACTGAGGATTTCTTTAAAAAAACTAAAAAAAAAAATATTGTCTTGTCTCGTCTCGTGGGATAAGTTTCTCATCAAACCCCTAGTATTTACATCTACCTTCATCTTCCTCTCCTAATTCCCATTAAACCTTTCCTCCCCTAATCGGGGGTTAAATGGCTACCTCCATGCACCTGCATTATAGTCTCTTTCTGGACCTATGATGTTTCGGTTAGAACTACCTACTGATGGTCTGAACCTATTTAGTGTACCTGGAAGCATGTTTCCAGATCAAAAGTTCTCCTTGAGAAATAAAAGATGAGCATAATGGGCAGTTGTCGGTTGGTGAGGCTCCCTTTAGCTAGAGGGTTCTTCTATGAGACACGCCACTCTCAGGTCCACAGGCGCTAAGCTGAGAAGGTAGCCCCCATGTGACAAGCTAAGATATGGGTTTATGTAAGCCATCGGCCGTATCCCCTTTTTATTTCGATTCCAAGCCTTGAGCTTTTCCCTGAGCTCAGACTTCCTCAAGCCAGCCGCTTACAGGTAAGTTGTTTGGCATATAGCTCAGGCCTTTGGCTGTAGGGGATGATGACATTGACAGCTGTCAAGGCATCGTAGGGGCGACTCCCACGGCTATGGTAGAGTTAGTGCTTAGTGCTCGCAGTGGTTTCTGGCATGCACTACCCTCAACATGGTGGCGAGGGAATACCATTCCCCAAAGCGACCTCTAAAGGATGCAGTCCGAAGTTCCCTCGGAAGGGAACATCTCAGGTTACGTATGTTCCCTGAGAAGGGAATGAGACATTGCGTCCTCAAGTCTCCTCACCATGTTTCGGATGTCAGCTTCAGATGAAGAAGTGGATGACATGTTCTCCTGGTGCCCATTTATGCTGTGGTCATGCCGGCAATGACAGCCAATGACTTTTTTTGGTTTATTGGGGCAGCTGTGACTTCTAGACTTGGACTAATTACCCGAAGAAATCTCAGTGCTGGCAGGAGTTATAGGTGGGGGTGGGGGTGGGGGGTGAATGAACAGTTCTCTTTTACACCATCAAGACCCATTCATGACGTAAATGCGAAAGTGCCCTTGAGCAAGGTACTGAACCCCCACTTGCTCCCCTAGCGATTGATATATAGCTGTCCACTGCTCCAGGTGTGTGTTCATGGTGTGTTCACTTCTCACTGCTGTGTGTGTGCATTTGGATGGGTTAAATGCAGAGCACCAATTTCGAGTATGGGTTACCATACTTGGCAAACGTCATGACTGTCACTTTTTCGCTTTATGCTTCAGACAATGGTCATGCCGAAGGCCTTCCCCATAGTGACCTCTAGAGGACACAGTGTATCGTTCCCTTCTCAGGGAACCATGGCTACATACGTAACCTGAGACATTTTCCCATTACTGGAATATGTGATGTTTTAATCAGTGATGGGAAGAGATTGAACCTTTTTTTTTTTTACTTCGAAACTTCAGAAAAAAGTAAAAGTTCAAAAGTGCGCACATCCATAAAAAAAAAAAGTCTCCCACACTGCTTCAAGCGGTTGAATAAAGACTTCCTGTAGTGAATCAATTCATCTTTGTAAGATAAATAGGAGGCCTTTATTCAACTCCCGGAGCCATGTGAGGGACAATTTATTACTGATTTTTTTCACATCTTCTGAACTGTTGACGACCAACACCCGCTTATCCCCGTTGAAAGGCTCTTTTTTATATAACTCAGATTGGGTTTGTCTGAAAAAAGAAAGTCACATACACCTAGGATGCTATGAGGGTGAGTAAAACACAGGCAAATTTGTATTTTTGGGTGAACTAACCCTTTTGTCACCGTCTTCAACTGGTGTGCCTGTCTTCTGTGAATGCTGTGTTTGTTTGGTGCCATGTGCTTTGTCCTGTCTCTTTTCTTGCCCCGCCTATCTGGTTACCTCATCATTGTTTTAGTTGATACACCTAGGGATGGGTATCGTTAAGGTTTCAACGGTATTACTACTCTTACTGATACTGCTTAACGGTCCGGTACTTTAACGGTATTCTTATCGGTACTTTGTGTTGTGTAACTTTGTGTTGTGTTAGGCAGTCGAAAACTTTTCTCTGTCTGCAAATAATGCAATTTCTCTGTCTGCAAATAATGCACTTTTGAAAGATGCTTTCACAGATTGCTTGTGTTTCCGCCCTTACATGCAAAAATTTTGTTGCACTTACAAAAACCAGCTTTGTCTGCATCAACTCTAGTGAAGTATAACCACACTTTGGAACATTTTGCTGTCTCCGCCATCGCCACTCTTTGTATTAAAGGGGGGGTGAAATGCTTGTTTTCACTCAATAGCCTGTTAATCTTGAGTACCTATAGAGTAGTACTGCATCCTTCATAACTCCAGAAAGTCTTTAGTTTTATTATATTCATAAGCGAAAGATAGTCTATTCCGATTTTTCCCGGAAAAACACGACCGGCTGGAAGCGTGACGTGTGGGCGGAGCTAAAGAATCACGACCGCCAGTAAGCTTTTGCGTTGAGAGAATGTGGAAGCTGTGACATTACCATAAGGGAAAAACCATCATCCAAAACAAACAATGGCTTACAGTCAGATTCAGCCGTTTATTTATGATCCAGAATCAGATCCCGAGGCTGAAACTGAACGAGAGCAGCAGCAGCAACGACTTGCTCCGAGCGGGGCTCCAACCCGGGTCTCCGGCATGGGAGGGGACGCACTAACAAAGAGGCAGAGATATTTTAAACAGTTTTACTCACCGCCTGCGGTTCCAACACATGATCGTGACCCTTTTTCGTTGGGATTGCATCATCCTTAAGAAATAAACAATACGTAAATCCGTTGTCAAACTGGGCCTTGTTTGTAAAACAAGCATCTTCGAAATGCAGGGAACAAACAAAAACACTTGCACAACTCCGTTGATGGTCTGTAAAAATAAACTCTATCCACTGGTCCCTTAATGCTGTTTTTTCTTTGGTAATCTGTGCAGGGTTGTCTTGCCCTGGCAACCAAAAACACACTCCTTTTGTGACATTTCGCGACGCTCTCGCTCTGATCAGTGAATGCCTGTTGTGCTATCAGTGCTCTGCTATACGGGAGCCATACTCGAAAAAAACTTTCCGAAACTTGTGACAAACCGGAAGGAGTATTTTGGCAACAAAAATACTCATTCAAACGTACAACTTAATTTTTTAAACTTTGTCCATGTTTAGCATGGGAATCCAACTCTTTAACAGTGTAAAAAAACTCAGTATGCATGAAATAGCATTTCACCCCCCCTTTAAGCAGGAGTTTTTGTACTGTAAGGGGCCGTTCACATATTGCGTCTAAAAACGCGTGGAAAACACTAGGCCAATCCACTTTCTGATTTTTTTTCCCAAAGCCTTCGGCCACTTGTGCTCTTGAGGAGTCTGCCATTGCTAAGCAACCATGACCTGCTCTCTCCATGAAGACGCGGAAATTTCAGAAATGGATAAATGGATTTGCAACACTAAAAACTGCTTGCAGTAGCACTACTACTAAATTTATAAAAAAAATCCACATACAGCTATCAGCTGTTCCTTCATCTTGGCTGAGCTTTCAACGTTGTTACGGAAAAGGTGAGGAAGTTACATGACCAGCGGTGCACTTCTGCATTCTGAAAAGTTGAGATGTTTTTAACTCGATGCGGTGCGGACGTGCCTGGAAAAACGAGCTCGTCGCACCGCGTGCACGTCGCGACTGCGTCGCTTCCATTATGAGCGCACATACCGCGCGCCTAGATTTGAAATAACAAACTTAAATGCGCAAAAGATGCGATATGTGAACGGCCCCTTATGCCCTTATGCGTGTGTGTGACTGACAGACAGTGAGAGATCTCGCAGATCTCACAGACAAACGTCTTAATATGATCGCAAATAAGAAATGTTTGATAAGATAAAATGTGCACGATAACATTATTAAGCAAATCTCTTCGTCATCGTCACTCTTTATTATTAAGCGGGAGTTTTCATACTGTTATGTCTGTGCATGTGCCGCGCTCGTTGTGGTGTGTGTGTGTGTGTGCCTGACAGACAGCCTCCGCGGCGCGAATGAGAGATCTCGCAGATCTCACAGACAAACGTCTTAATATGATCGTCTTAATATGAACGCACATTAGAAATGTTTGGTGAGAAAAAATGTGCATGATAACATTATTAAGTAAAAATACATAGTACATTAATTTTTTTCCCCTCCAGTACCGAAAGCAGAACCGATACCGTCAGATCTTACTGATACTACGGTCTTTCATAATTTAGCCCCGGGGCCAGTTTAATACCGGGTTTCGGTATCCATCCCTAGATATACCTGTGTTTCTCCCTTGCTCCCGGACATATTTGCCTTCACTCCGCACAGCTGTGTCACCCACTCACACATTCACTCTACACACCTGGTTCACTCTGCACACCTGTTCACATACACACACACACACACACAGCTGTTCCCCATTTGTTTAGGAGTATATATTCTTGTCTCACCCACCACTCTGCCTGGCTGTATTGTCTAATATTTATTGTCATTACGTACGTTCGTGTCTCAAATTTTGGCTGCGTCTGCTCTGTCCCCGTGATTTTGATTCTGTTTTGTTTTTTGCCTTGTTGGCCTTTTCGTTTTCTTATTAAAATATATTTCCCTGCATTTGGACCCAGACCCTGTTCTTTCTTTGCCGGCCCATGACACCTTTAAATCATTTAATTTGAGCAGAATTAAAATATTATGTTTTATGATAAGTTCACATGCTATGGCATACCTATAAATAGATCAAACTTAAATTGTACATCCTTGTGGTGTTAAAAATAATGGCGACAACATTTACATTTTTAAAACAAAACTGACAACAAAACCGTAATACAGGTATAGATAAACTATATGTTAGCTAAACTTGAGCTTGCGTTCCATTGTGTCCTCCTCCACGCACTGTGCTCTAGTAATCTTAGTGATGAGAGTCTGTACCTCAGAAGCTTTGTTCTCTCCTCTTCAGATCTCATTATTGCCGTAAGAAATGGGTCCTGCTGATGAAATGAGAAGAATAAGGAAAAGATAGGGCCAGCTGGAGTAGCAGTGATGTATCAAATCGAGACAGGTCTGCCTTGGTAATGATCACCATTCAGTGATGGAGACCCTTCCCAGCTTTTAAGGACTATTTATAAAGCAAGATGGAAAATGGAGGGAAAAGTGGAAATTACAGTAGCTCTATAATAAGAAATACAGCTCCGTATTCAATTTGCCTGGCTACCAAAACTATATCAGTGATTGGTATCAAAGGAAAATGTTGGGATCATAAATTATTGGACAGCTGACTCAAAATTTGTTTCATGGACAAGCGTGGGCTATTCTTTCATTATTTATACATCAATTAAGCAGGTAAAAGTTCTGAAGTTGATTCTATATATGTGCCATTTGCATTTGGAAGCTGTTGTTGTGAAATTCTCTTGCAAATTCTCACATCATAAACAACAAAGTGCAGATGTATCTAAGTAAGAGGTTCATTTCACAGTGTAGACAGCTTTATTAATTTATTCTCATTAGACTGTGACAATATCTTTGCTCGCTTTCTGTAGGCCTGATTCATCTGCTGTTTGAATAACTGTGGAAATTAAGTTCTATAATTAGTAACTCACAAAATTTGTGTTCAATTGTGAGCAAGTTAATCACAAATTCAGTCATATTCAAAATATTTTTTGACATGGCACCCATATCTGGTAGGTACCTTGCCTAAAATGACTTTATGGTTTAGGGTTTAGGTTATGATGTGCTTTTAGGCTTTTTTAAAGCTTTGTTCTGCAATTAGGTCTAACTAAATAAATCAATATCCAACCAGGTGCTGAAATTTGAGGACTGGAACTAGCTAGGACATTGCAGAAATGTGTTATTGTTATTGTAAATTGTTATTGCAGAAATTATGGGAAACATGACCATTAGCATTAATCTAATGGCATCAATTATCAATTTATTTCAGTCTAAAAATATGTTTTATTGTTAATAATGAGTGGTAATGGTGGGCTATTTTAATGTGGCAATAAAAATTATATAATTACATATCCTGTTGAGTCAAAACATGAATTGTGGGGTCAGAGTGAGAAAATGCCAGTGGGCAAAAAAAAATGCCTTCCCTTTAATAAACATGCAGTAAATGTGCCACATCAACAACAACTTCCTCTCTCACTTCTACAAAGCTTCACGCTGACCTCTGATGCCCTTGTGGGTCATCCTGAACCCCTGGCATTGGCATGACCCTGGCAGCACCAGTCAAGAGGTTTTGATTCCTTGTTCAAGAGGCCCTGTGTCACTGAACCAATGTTCTCCAAGGTTGTTTTGTGACACTGGGTCTGCGATCTTCCTCTTCTTTACAAATCAATCGTTCTCTGGAAGCTGATACTTCTTCTTTTCTTGTCAGCTGTTTTCCGGTTCCAGGGCTCTTGTGACCTGTGCAGCAGATGGCAAAGATGAAATGATGGTGGGATACAGATTTGATGAGTATTGCAGATAAGATACACACTCAAATAGGTTTTCTCAGTCTAACTGTAGTTGCTGGTCAAACTATCAAATGCCAAACTCTCTCAATTTATTTTATCTATTTTCTGTTAGCTGTATAATTACTTTGAACACAAAATTGTCTTTGAACACAAAAGCTTTTTTACAAAAAACTGCAGTGATTTCTACATCCAATAAAAAACATTAGATAATAAAATAAAATATAATCATGGATGCCATTAGAAAAACTTAAAGAAATAATAGATTTTTTTTTGTATAGGCAGAAATAAATATTTTAAAAAGAATGTCCATTAATTGTTTTCCTTACTGTTATTCTGTAGCTGCACTCTAATATATTAATATGAATATTAAATGATAAAATATTAAAATTTAACGGTGCCCGAAAGAGATCAACTCTCTGCAACTTAAGAAAACACATGCAAACTGAAAAATCACCAGCAAATGAAGTTTGACAACACAAGTGTTGCAAATCATCACAACACTTGCATATAATGAAACGCGCTGCATGTAATTATTCAGCTTATTTAGGCTAATAATATCCAAAAGATAAAGGAATCATGCAATCAGGGTGTTTAAAAAAAACAAACAAACAAAAAAAACTCACCTTTCAGTTCACCAACAACTCAACTGACCAGTAGCCACTAAGCAAATCCCAGTCGGGTCCTAAATTTTTTGGGGTCTCCTTGAAACATTTCCATTGTGGTCAGTGCTATTTGCAGCAGGATTTGCAGCATTTCTTAATTTTGCATGTGTTGTGAAGGATTTGCAGCGTGTTTTGTTATATGCATGTGTTTGTGATGATTTGCAACACTTGTGTTGTCAAATTGATGAAGATTTTTTTTTATTTGCTGGTGTTTTTTCAATTTGCATGTGTTTTCTTAAATTGCAGCGCGTTGAGCTCTCTCGGCCACCGTACAGTTTATTGCTCTAAATTACACCTTTAATGACATACAACATGCAGAAAGTTGCATATGTAAATTTATTTGAAATAAACAAAACATTAAGAACATTAATGTTTCCAAGTTATTTTTAAAAAAGATTATAATCACCGATAATCACGTAGCTTGTAAATTAACTACTGAATAATCTAACAGTTTGTAACCATTAATCAAGACTTTCATAACTGGGCCTTATTTAATCTGTTACAATTATATTTTAATAACAACTGAAAGACTGCAGTAAAGTCAGACCCTTTGATCTTAATGTCTGAGTGGGCCTTAGACTTTTTTATTTAATGGAGGAATTAGAACTTGTATGACAGGAACTTTCAGTGAATTCCGATAAAATCTGATTCTTCAGTGAAAATTGAAGAATCAGCAATTGAAGAGTCTGAAGAGTTCAGGGTCTCAGGCATCTTGACTTATTCAAATCTGAGCTGGCTCAGTAAATTTATTGAATTTCACTTGATATCTGTTGAAAACACTATTATTAGCCTATAGCTGATATTCTGACTCTGACTTCTGACAATATTTTCATAGGAATAAATTAGATTCTTCTGGTTAAATAAGTGCCTTCTGGAAAATATGAAGAGCTGCAGAGGCCAGAGTTATAGGTTTGTAACTGAGATTAACCACAGATTCTACCCAAATACAATATTAGTATTACAAATCACAGTAGAGGAATTACGCATGTGCTTAATGTGAAACAGCTTACAAGTAGTGACAAAAGAAAAGTAGAAAACATTGTAAATCCTTCATGAGACAAGGGCAATTAGAGTGAGAGAGAGAAAGAGAGAATGAAGACATTTCAGAAGGCCACAGTCAAGGCTGCACAATCTCTGTAGATTTATAGAAATACTTGCAGGCAAGTTTAAACATGTGCCAGTCCTGTAAAAAGCTGGGAAAACATTTAGCTAACATAAAAAATATTAATGCCTTATAGTGGGCTTCTTCTGTATTTTCACTTATTTGTAATTAGCCAACAAGTCAAAACATGCAAGACCTGTTTTTTAGCCTCCATGTCCTAATCAAAATCCTATAAATAGGTGCATATTGTAGGTGCATTAATAGGTGTTTTAGGAGGCCAGAATATCATCACAGTCACCTGCATGTATCTAGTCACATGATCATATTTGTATTGTGCATTGTCTGCTCATACATAAATCACTTTTAAACCAAACAGCTTTCAGTTGGTCAATAATGCTGTGCATTTGCATGAGCAACTTGAACACAAATGAAATACACTTGGGGAATGTTCTTGCTAATCCCCATATGGCACTGATTATTTTCCAAATGACTCCTTCATCCACATAATTTCACTGAGTATTGGTAAAAGTGGACATGCATTGCCTGTAGTGTTTCCCTCACATTACAGAAGTAAAATGAGCTGTATATGCCATTTCATTCTTTAACGGTGACATATTATGCTACTTTTTACATTATGTAACATAAGTCTCTGGTGTCCCCAGAATGTGTCTATGAAGGTTCAGCTCAAAATACCCCACAGATCATTTTGTATATCATTTTGAAAATGCCTAATTTGAGTGCAAGCAGAAACGCCTGTCTCTTTAAATGCAAATGAGCTGCTGCTCCCCGCCCCCTTTTCCAGAATAGAGGCGAGCAGACATCTGAAGCACACGGACAGAAAACTGCTGTCACAACATACGAGTACTAAACTAAGTTCTCATTCACACGCGAGTTTACCTTAAAAACAAATGAGTTACAAAAACAGTCAGCTATGTCTGTGAAGGTTTTAGATCTGTGTGGCAGCAGCAATATACAGTAAATAAATCAATAAATCCACCTTTTTGTCTCTTTTGAGACTGGGGCTCTAATAAATAGTGTTCTGTGCTCATCTGTGCAGCCAAAGACAGAACAGTTAGCATATTTTGCTCAAACTTTCACCATAGCATTAGAGTTGGTACAATGTTGTCGCTTGCGAAATCAAAATGACGGCATCATGGGTGAAAGCTTACATATTAAGGGGTTGGCAGATGCACCATGGACCGATTATAGCACTTCAAACCTGGAAAAGTCAGATTTTCATGATATGTCGCCTTTAATGAATTTGGCTCAATTTGCACTCAGAAGCATGGACAATATGGTAGAAGAATTATCAGATATTTTGGCTCTCACACTTTATGCATTAAATGACTCAGAGCTGGTGCACGTTTAATGGTAGAGCAACACAATGCATGAGGAATTTAGCAGCAAAGCATGATCTAAATAGATAGATCAAAGAAGAAGTGAGGGATGCTGACAGAGAGAAACATGAGGCAATATTGTGAACCAGGCTTGGGTTCTTCTGAGGGCCTGATTTCTTGCAGTGAGACAGCTGGATTTATTGCCAAGCCATGCTTCACATTCTCCGCTGGTACATGCTGTGACGTGGGAGTAGGATTTTGATTCTGGAAAACCATTAAAGTCACAAAAACAGATAAATAAAGCCATAACTCTGATTTCGCTGTCACAGATTAAGATTTATAATTTACTTTAGAAAGAACTAAAGGTAACAAATCTCTCTTTGTTCCATATGATTGTGGAAGAACATGGTGAAGGTCAAACATGGTGCAGCAGCAGCAGGCAGTATTTGATGCCTTGGAGTATTGGAGATGTCCATAACACGCTCATTCTCTGGGCTGGCAGACAGAGCTGGATTATTTAACAATATAAATTAAATTAATCTACATAGCAGTTATCCGATATGATGTCAGCGACTGCTCTGCTTTATCATTTGGTGCAAACCCTTGATGATTTCATCCAAAGGGAAATCTCATAATATGTTTCTCATTGTATTAGTTTTGATCTTCAATCATTATTTGACAAGAGAAATGTTCTGCTGATAGCAAACAAACATTGGTTGCTAACATTTGTCCACTCCAGCACTCCCCTCCCGATCACAAGGGGGTTGGTAACTTCAGCCGACTCAGTTTTCAACAGTTTCACAATTTTATACTAAGATCTTAAATAGCCATAATAATATTGCCAATTTTCTAAATTCTAATTGTTGTTGTTTATTTTATTCTTTGGTAACACTTTACTTAAAGCATTTATGTATAATGCATCATGAAGGGTTATTAAAGGGTATAATAATTACAATTATTCATAATATGTGTTGCAATACTTTATATCTTGTAGTAAATGATTATAACCGAACAATATTATATAACTGAAATTGATGTGATTTCTATTATTCATGAGATTGTACAATGCATTAAAAGGCATAATTACTGCACAAAACAACTTTTTATTATGCATTATGTATTAAAGCTTTAAGTAAAGTGTTACCCCTTTCCATAAATTGTCCATTTTAATGGGGGAAAAGTTGCAGCATATTTTGACATTTTTAATGCACTGTTATCTTTTGAATTTTTTTAAAAAGTATAATACTTAAATAAGTTTTTTGTTTTCATCTCTCTGTAGAGGGAATTGATTAAAAAAGGATAATACATTATTAACGTAGTGCATATCTCAGTCCATTGAATTATTGCTGCTTGACAGATTAAGTGCTCGTAAAATGGCCTGTACATATTGGCACAGGTTTTACAAATGCTCTAAAGTGCAGTTCCATCTGATGTTACAACATGGACTCATAAAGAGATCCTGCATCTGTATATTATGTTTTGTTTTTTAATTACAGAATACAGTAACATACACACACACACACACACACAAACAAAAACATTTATTCATTCATATGCCAAATGCCATTTCAGTATAGAATAGCACAGTTCTAGTGGTGAGCTGCAGTGACAAGTAAAGCTGCTAATTATACAGTAGGTTATTAGTAGTTTAGGCACTTTTTCCATTTTCTTTGGTTGTCTTTATAACTTTTTACTGGGACTGCTTGAGTAAGCAATTACCCCACCGGTTTATTGTTGTTGTATCATCAAATTCAGATTAACCAACCTCTTATGCTGTCTGCTTTATTTTTTGGTCAGACAGCTTCATTCAGTGTCAATGGCCAGAATACACCTTATTGTAGACCAGACTTTATGACGATGACAAGGGCACTCATTTATTCAACCATATTTTCTCATTAAAGGACATTTTCTTGCTAAAAAAAAAAAATATATTGTCATATCAGCTGAGGTAAAAGGCCATAGAAATATGATACAAGCAGCACTTAAATATATCCGCAGTCAATTAATCATGCAGCAGTTAAATAAAAATAAAACGTTGCTCCAAAATGTTGTCCTTTGCAACAGACAGAATGAAGAGAACATGTGGATGAGCAGCACAATGGCGCCCTCTTCTGACACCAGCGCATCTTCACAGGACTCCCAAAAGTATTTAACTAACATACTCCGCCTTTGAGTCTTGTTGCTATTTGATTAGATTTTTCTCAATGAAGTTACTGGCCTATTTGATGTCTTTTTATTTTAATCTTATTCACCACAAACTTTCAAAACGTTTTAATTTTTTTGTGCATCACGGTCTCCACTAAAACTGTACCAGCCTAACACTGATAAGAAGAAGAAATGCTTCTTGAACAGCTAATCAGCATCTTGATTTTTGAAAGATCATGCAACAATGAAGACTGGAGTAATAAAAATTAAAATTCAGTTTTGCCATCACAGCAATAAATTATCGTATGAAATATATTATAATAGAATATAATCCTTGAAAAATGTAAAAAACTATTTAAACACCGCAAAACTACTTTACCAAAGTATTGTATTCGATTTTTCTTTTTAAATGATAACAGCACACTCTGCCTGTGCAGTGGCGGCTCCAGACAATTTTGATTGGGGGGGCAATGGGGGGGTCCTGGTCTTTTCAAGGGGGGTCTCATGAAAACCAACAAAAAATACAGTGGACATGGCTAATAACTGCATATTTCTGCTACTAAACAACAAAAACACCTTTGCAATGTAAACAAATGACAGGCTACATTTGTTATTCATATCCTTCACACTGCACTTTCATGTCAGGTATATTATGCATTTTTATTGACATTGATATTTTTACATTTATTTCCAGATAGATATTATTGAGTTTACAGGCTAAAGTGGTCTTGCTGTTGTAAACACTGTTGCTATCTTAGAAAAAATATTTGCATCACATTTAAAATCTGAATTGTTTTTATTTTTATAATGATAATTCAGAGAATGAGAAAATCTGAATAAGCCTTACCAGTGTTGTGATAATTATTTTTACGTGTTAAAAATAAATAAGTACTGTAATATAATAAAAGTTTATTCAAATAACATAAAAAAGACCAGACCCCTCGATGCCTGTGAAACTATTCTCCCTCAAACAGCACGCTAGTGTTACTTCTACACTACAGGCTACACACAGCAATATAAACAACGTATCTGCATGTTCTCACATCACATCGTTCTTGTAAAATAATAATAAGTAAATAAACACCAAAATCACTTCGCTGAGAATGAAACACCACTTACCAGCTGCCACGATGTTGAAAATATCCTCTAGCAATTAAAAAATGCGCGTGCAGCATGAGGAATCTTCCCGGTTGGATGAGGTCGTAGTCAGGTGAACGGTCATCATGTTGGTCATTTTATTTACGGCTAAATTATTATTAATAAATTGTACTAATATTATGATTGGGCGTGGGCAGGCATTCACAAAAGTTTATGTAATTACAAAAAAAATTGAGGAAATTTTGCTTTGACAAAAGGGCACTTAAGGGGCAAAGGAGCAGGTGCTCAAGTGAATCGGTTCTTTCGGACAATTCGATCAAATAAACCAGCTGAAAAAAAAAAATGGTTCACCGGTTCTTTTGCGCTCGATGTAATGCCGTCATTGGCGATGATTGCCCTTCATTCAAGCCTTTGGTTTACCCGCGCTTATAACATTAGCACAAAATCAGTTCAGAATCAATCACCAAAAGAATCAGTTCGGTTCAGATGCGCTCAGTGTCAGTCTGCTTCACGCAGAATCACGCATGCGCAGTTATCATCAGCTCATCGGTTCTCGAATCGGACGCGTCCGACAGAAACGGTTCTCGGTTCAGTGTATGAATAAATGTCGAAATAATTATTATTTATTATTGTTCTGCGTAGTTTGAAGAGAAACATTTTTGGATCTTTATCCCGAATATATATATTTTTAATCAGGAAGAGGCTGGGGGGTCAAATGGGGGGTCAAGGCATTTTTGGGCAGGGTCTTGAGACCCCCCAAGACCCCCCCTGGCGCCGCCGGTGTGCCTGTGTAAATCATGTTTGGGAAAATCAACTACTAATCCAAACCAGTTTAGTAGCCATCTACATGCTCAAGTGTTGAATAGCAATCTCTGCTTGAACTGAAGAGGGCATTAACACACAACAAACAGCTTAATTAACCAACAGCTGTTTTGGAGTGTGTGTGTCTCTCTTCTAACAAGTTTCAAATCTGGGACATACTTCCTTAGGGAGTAACAAGGGAGAATAGCTTAGGGAGAGCTTTTAGCAAATAAGTTTAATGAGAAACCAGTCATTTTAACAACCCCACCTCTTCACACTAAACAGTAAAATATTATGCTGAATATACAAAACTAATGTGCTAAGTTCACATGAGGCATGGGACACAGTACCCCACATTTACACCTCCTTTGTTCTGTATCTGATTGCCAGCATTAGACAGAAGGTTATCAGTAAAGCAGCAACAGGGAAACAAGCTGTTGTCTACCTGAGGGGATACAGGACTGCGCTGTAGTCATTTGAGTGAAAGGAGGCTTGAGTTCAGCCGTAGGCTGTTATCTTGCGCCTGTAGAGACAGGCCGGGCTGACGCGAGAGAGAGGGTGTGCCAGCACAATGCCTACACACCCTGCACAGGCCCGGCACGCGTCAGTCTCCACCGCAGCCGCTGCGCCCACACTGCACCCACACTTGCCGTCATACACAAAACCACAGCCCTTGGGGCTCAGGCTTGCCATCTGATCCTCATCTGATCACTTTACAGTGTACGCTATACCTTAACATGACTAACACATACTAGAAAAAAGAAAACCCAATTGGCTGTGTTTTTAATTGAGTGGCACCACAGTTTCTGAGGCTTAATAAGAAGCACATGCTGGTAAATCTGGAAATAAACTGAAAGTTAAATGCTTCTTTTACTGTGGTTTGACTATCTATCTATATACAGTAGTATAGCAGTCATTGGCACTGTAGCCTGGCTCCATCAACACTATAAAACTCAAAAATAACATAAAATCATTCTCACCCCACTGTCATTCCAAAGTTGTATGACTATTTCCTCTGAAATACTCCAAAAGAAGATAGGATTCTGACGCATGCTTTTGCTGTTTTTTTTTTTTTTTTTTTAAGTCAATGGGCTATTAATATGATTGGGCTATAAACATTTTAAAATAATTTGTGGATAGTGTATTTTATATTCATTAATGATATGACGCTTATTTGTTTTGCCTTGGTATATTAATCTATTTAAAATACTTCAAATTATATTATTTCCATAATAAGTACTATTTCTAAAAGTATGGGAAAGTGAATTTCTCTTTCACAAGAGATGAACTGCATTTTTAAAGTAGGCGTGAATGGAATGTGATTATTTTTCATACATTTTATAACTAACCAACCTCCATGTAGATCCAAACCTCCTGTATTTCAATCAATGTTTCAGCTGTTTTTAACCATACTGTATTAGTCAATGGAATCCAAAACTTCCAAACTCGACTAAGAACATAAGTCTAGTGGGTTTTGGGATCCGTTGACTTTAATAATATGGGCAAAAACAGCTGTACCCTTATTTGGTGCTCCACAGAAAGAATAAACTACATGAGGGTGAGTAAATGATGACCGAATTTTCACTTTTGGGTAACTACCCTTTTCCGATCAGTGTTTTGTCAGTTATGCTTATAAGCATACAGTAAGGGTTTTCAAAGAGCCTTGTCCTACTTGAAGAGAGCTCTTGATGGATGAGTGACTTAAACACGGGCTACATAAAAGGTTTGAAGAATCACTTCATGATTAGTAATGTCTAATGCCTAGGTGTGTAATCAGAGGCCTTATCTGCTGTAAAATCGAATGATAAGAGCAGTCTGGTTAAAGAATCAGTGAATGCTGTCGTTACTCTCTTTCCTAATCATTGCTCATATGCTGGCATAACTCTCTTTACAGGCCAGGCATGCTGTTGCATGATTTCACCATCAGCATTTCTACAATACTCCACCCGAGAGGAATTATATTGCCTCTGAGGGATAAAAATCCAACTTCAGTTGCATAAGCTCTGTGTTTTTCAACAACTTTAAAATTCATGGAATTCAATGGGCCACGATACAGCACAATCTGGGGCATGAATGATTTAGTGCTTTCTCTATATGGGGGTTCTGGTTAAAGGTCCTAGATGGTGTCCCAAGAAGAGGTGGCCCTGTAACTGGAGAGTTGTTGAGATCCCAGTCCTTGTCTCTTATGTGCCCTTAAGGAAGGAGCTCTTGGGGGACTGTTCCTGCAATCTGCAAACTGTAAGTCGTTTTGGTTGAAAGCATCTGCTAAATGGTTGTGGTAAACTGCAATGGGAGGGATAAATGATTCAGTAGCGTCATGCCCCAGTCTGTACATCACCAGCACAGCTAAACTGTATGTTCAAATGTGAATGCAGAGAAAAAGTGGGTGGAGAGAGAAAGCAGATAATGTGACTGGGCTTTAAAGATAATATAGACATGTGTATTTCACATATTGGTTAATTATGAGAAGCTCATCAGTTTTGTCTCTGTGTATCAAGTTCTAAAATACGTTTATTAATGCAATTAATCCCTTGTAAAAAGAGAAATACTTTTTTAGCATGCTTTTTTAAAAGTACTTCAAAGAATATACTTACGTGTGAACTTAATGTAATGTTTTTGTTAAATATAAAAGTCTTACAGTGCAAATCTGCAATCTGCTACTCTCTCTAAGGACATTTGAGACTAAGTGATCTTTTATTCATTAAATCTTATATTATCTGCAAATACAATATAGTTTTAGTAATATATTTGTAAGATTTGAAGTACACTTAATGTGCACATTTAATACAGTTAGTGCACTTATTTTTCACAAGGTATACAATTAACTTGTTGTCTACAACTATTTATATAAGGAGTAAAGTATATTTTGTATTATATACAAATGCATAATTGCATTAGTTTTTGATAATTAGAACACTTTACATTTTTTCGTAATTAAATCAAATATTTCCACATGCATTTTAAACTATATTATATAGGATTTTATCAGCCCTTATTTATTACTCACTAATAAAATGACACGAGTAAACACGAAAAACAGGCCAACACATTTTATCTGTGTAAAAAAGCTACCCCACACAACAACAAGAAAAAAAGAAGCCTTACTCAAACTCGAACAACACAGAAAACAGGCAACACTTTTTTTTTATCTAAAAGAGGTAATGCCAAGTGAAAGCTGTATAAATGAAAGGCTTAAGAGCTGTGATTCAGTCAAATAGAGACCTACACCCTACCTGGAGTGCCAAGGTGTTGCCCAACAAACATGTAAACACCCAGAGTCCTCTAACCTTACACTGATTGACTCTAAAAGTGAAAGCTGATTTCTGTCATACTTGTGGGAGTTTAAGAAACACTTACATAAGAGTCTATAGATCTCCATGTCACTTTAACCGCCAGCAATCACCATGCCAACTGAACCTCAACTAATAGATGTGGATATAATAATGGTTTCAAGGTTTCATTCAAGCGTTTATTATACAATTCACGTAAAAGAGTGAACTCAACCCTGAATGACCACAAATGGTACATGACACTCAACCCTCAAAGGATAGCTGTCTAACTTTCACTTCGTTTTCTCTGAATGCGTTCTTAAAAGAGTCGTCATGGAAATCAATAAATATTATGCCACAAGCTTTCCTAACCTTTGTAGGTGATGATCATTGCTCAAAATAAACTATTTCCTTGGAAATTGGTCTGCTTGAGATCGGCAGCCACTTGTTTACAATCCCTTCAGTATTAAATGCAATTATACAAATATGCATGCAGTGTTTTTTAGTCTGAGAGTGGCACTCCTTTGCCAAATCAAAAACCTCTGTGCTTCTGAAGATGTCTGGTTGAATCTCCTGAGGCTCTCAGAGTGAGTCTGCATAATCAAGCATCCCACACACATTTCAAATGTAAGCCAAGCAAGACCATCCACTCGAGCTGAATGAATGCTCATAGGCTACGAAAATAGTGCTTCCTGGAATTGTAAAACATAGTTCAAGATTATAATTCATCAAGATTATAATTCAGAGACATCATTCATCTATCAAGCGCCCAAAAATTAAGATTCTGTCTCAAATTTCTCACCTTCATGACCTCTATTTGACTATTCCATATACCTTTCGCACAAAGTAGAAGAAAATCTAAAGTGTATTTCAATTGTTTTTGCCCATTACAATGAAAGTCTATGTGGCCCAAAACAACACCGACTTACTGCATGGAAAAAAAACAAAGAGACATTCATTTTTTTCAACGTTCCACAGAAGAAAGTCAGTCATGCAAGTCTGGAAGAACATGAGGGTGAGTAAATGATAACAGAAATGTCATGTTTGGGTGAAATATTCTTTTAAATGAAGGAAATAAGAGTGTCTCCATCCATACTCAGGAAGTCTTAACTTCAACACGCCGACGCCGCTGTCAAGAGCTTTGGCTTCATGCTCAAGTTGCCATAAAACCCAATGACATCATGATTGTTCCCACATCATAGTGTGAGAGTGATTTCATATGGTATCATGGTCTATACGAGTCCATTGTGTCTAATGCCTCACCAAGATTTTTTTGTCTGGCTTAATGCAGAAAAAAATAGAATTATTGTGATAATAAGAAACACTGCTCTGAATGGAGAAACAATATTGCTAATGTAAGCAAGAAGCTCTTAGCAACCCAACAGCAGAAAACGAAACTGCTCGGATGTGAGAAATGATAAATGATGCATATCGCTTGTCAGACTCTGTCACACACAGTATGCTGCTGTCTAAGCAACATCACCTGCACTACACACCAATTTCATCTGTTCCAGCTATAGAACAATCATTGAGGTTTGTGTCCTCATCACATTGACACTCAGCAAGAATCACGCTGTGCTGAAGTGTTATTGAATCAAAATAAGACTCCTCCACAAATCAAGACAACCATAATCTTATAAGCAACAAAATACAAGGTTTGTATCCTTTGTACTCTTTTGATTGATTGCATGGCAAATGGCAGTGTTGGGCTTGTCAGTAGGAGGCATGTAAAATTAGTTTAGTGTCCTGCACAAGCTCTGTATTTCACAGCAGTAATGCTATCAGATCTCTGTGCTGGCAAGTCTGTGCAGACATAGCCATTTATCATGAAGGTGTGAACATCTTCTTGTCTATCAAAGCCCACACTGGGTGGACTACAGCAGTCAAACAACGGAGTCCTTGAATTTAATGTAAATGAATTATAAATGGCTAATTTATACTAAGCAATTTATCATATATGGAACTTTTCTCTGATTGAATCGCTACACGTTTGCGTTTTCTAGACTGTTCATTACTGGTGAGCATTTTGCAGTGACTCTTTCTCCAGGTTACATTATTATGTAGGTGGCAAGACGTGACTTTCTTTATGAGCGAGTCATTTTTGATTGTCCTAAAACTTCTGACTTATTCAGGAACAAAACAAGTGAGGTGTTGTGTCTGAAATCGCATGAGTAATTTACTTTGTGACAAATAAGAAGCATCTTCTATATAATCTGAATGTAATCTGGACATACTACATTTGTCATATTGAAACTGCATGCAGCTCCAGTTGTGTTGATTCACTGCTATTTACATACTATTCCTCTCCTTTGGCCATGAGATATCCATGTGTCCACTAGCCCACCTCAGAACCTCAATGAACCTCACCACCTATTGTGTGTTGCTCGGAGGTACTGCAGCACAACTGAAAAAAAGCTGGTTTAATTTTGTTGTCTAAAACATAAGTGACCACCATGTTTATTAAAATTCTGTGTAACAGTCATGTTAAGAGGCTTGACAGTCTTGCTTCTGATATGAACATTCTCAGCTGGGCCAAAAAAATATTCACTGCATAAGTCACTTACGACTGTGTAATGAACCAATTGTTAAATTTCATGGTTACTTAATTGGGTTAGGGTTTCCTAAGTAAATGCAATTTGTAAAATTGGAAACTGAGCTGAGTAGGGGTCACTGCTAAAAACCCACCATCAGTGATTATACGACCAGTTAAAAGTGGCTATAAATTTTACTAGCTGTTGCAGGTTAAGTACTGTGGTGAAGGTGACCCCCAGCCACCACTAACAACAGCTTTTCAGGAAAGCTCCAACCATGAGTCCAGCAGAGGTCAAAGGGCAGGACATCTGTGAAAGCAGCTTCTGACCTCTATTCAGAACTCACTGGAGACAATAAGATCAGGTTTCTGACTGAGTACACCATCAGAAGACTTCTCTGCATCTGTTTTCTCTATAACATCACTCCATTTGTGCTATACATTAATTTAATTTCAATTAATTTAATTTAATTATCAGTCTAATATCCTATCCCATTGAATTTACTTTGGTACAGACATACTATGTACTGTATACCACAATATGTCAATAGTATGTAGTTGTTGTTAAGCTAGTGTAGTTTACCTCTAAAATGAGAAAAAAAGAATAACATTTTGGTCTGTTTCTTTCACAAATCTATCTTATGGTAAAATGTGTAAATATACTACACTCTTAAAGATAAAGGTTCCAAAAGGGAGGTTTCACGGTGATGCCATAGAAGAACCAGTTTCGGTTCCCCAAAGAACCTTTCAGTGAACTGTTCTTAAAAGAACCATTTTTCATAGTGTGAAGAACATTTTAATCTAAATAATCCTTTTCCACTGTAAAGAGCCTTTTGTGGAAATGAGAAGGTTCCATGTAGGTTAAAGGTTCTTTGTGGAACCATTGAAACCAATAAAGAAACTTGATTTTTAAGAGTGTTCAAAAATGTTCAAATGTTCTGGGTCAGTAAGATTTTGTAATAATAATATTAACAATAATAATAATGCATTATCTTGATACAAAGTAAATTGACAATATAAGACATTTAAGTCAAGGAAAGTTTATTTATATAGTACATTTCATACACAATGGTAATTCAAAGTGCTTTACCTAAAAGTAAGAAAGATGATCATTAAAAAAAAAAAAAAAAAAAAAAAACGCAAAAATAAAACAAGGAATTGAAAAACTTTGAAAATTATTTAAAAATTGATTTAGAATGGCAACTCTGTTTTTAACAATTTTCAAAAATCATGTTTTTTGTTTTTTTTCATTGTGCATTCCAAATAATCTCAATCAAACAGCAGTTGGGTTATTTTGATAAGGTTAAAAATACTGCTAACTAACACAAGAAAACACAAGAAAAAAAAGAAGAAAAAAAAAGAAACATGATTTTTTAAGTTAAAAGAGTGATGTTTTGCAAATAAATTCTTAATTTATGTGACCGTTTTTACTTTATTTTTGATCAAATAAATGCAGCCTTGGTAAACACAAAACCTTGTTGTTTATTTAATTTTTTATTTGATCTTGCTTACCACAAAAATTTGAATGGTAGTGTATGACACAGGAGTTGTAAGCACCACTTTTATTACTTTCATTTTTCAAAAACATATTGTTTTTACACTCACTGATTAATGTATACAGCTATAGCCACACAAAGTGCATTGATACATTCAGTGACTGATATAACAGGAAGAGTTCAAGAATCTGACGTCAACATTTTAACTGTCAGAGAGAGCATTCAGAGACTTTAAAGCATGCATACATGCAGTTAAACACACGTAACGGATTTAAATAGACCAAGATGGACAAATACAACTGCATTTTGAAAACATTCCAACCGTCCCAGACGTGACGTGAGGATCACCATTTCGTCTCCGCTATCCCAGCTGCCCATCCACATTTCACAGGGAAGTCAACAGCGTATACATGTACCCTTTCAGCTTGGTGTCATCCCTCTCGCCGTCCTCAGCTCTTGTCTTCACTGAGAATTATAGGTCACAACTGCTTCCTCTTATAGGTTCAATCAATACTGTGACCCTCTGTTCTTGGGGGATTTCATGAAAGCAATAAAGCTGAACCGAACCACCCCTTCCCCCAGTTAAGAAACCTGTCCCTTGTGGCGTGGGCTTGGGCTTATTCAAGACTTCCACCCTCCTGTCTGATCTTATGGGACGTGTCTTGCTGCCTTGAACAAACAGATGTGTTCCTTGTCCATCATCAGGAGTAAATGGGCCATATGCTTGTCCTGGCCTACAACCTGCCAAGTTAAGATGGCTTCTTGATATGCATCGGTTCTGTTCCCGTCCCCACGTTTGATTGATAGCCACAGTCCCTTGAGTTGTGTGAGCTGAATCGGCTCCGACAAAGCCGAGGCTCCTGGGGAGCCAGGGGTCAAAGTTCAAGCTGGACTCTCTGCACCGTTACACTTGAGCAGTGCGTCTCAGAAGATCTGTGCAGTGGAAGAGGTCACATGTCACCCCATGAGGTCACTGTGAGACAGCGTGGGCCATACACACACATTCCCTGCCTTTTACAAAGTTGTGACTAGTCCTGTATTAGTGGGTTTAAGACAACATGGCTCAAGGTCAATATGGACTTGCCACCCACCTGTCCTGCTCAAAACAACATATAGAAATCAATCAATGTGATGCACAGTTGAAGACAGATGTTAGAGGCATAGTTCACCTTCAGTTGCTGGTCCCCTTTGACTTGCATGGTGGGTTTTTTCCATACTATGGAAATCAATGGGGACCAGCCAATGAAGATGAACTATCCCTTTAAACACAATGCAGTTGTTTAGATTAAGGTTCCACTGATGAAAATGTGTTATAGCTATATATGAATTATATAATCTATAATAATTTAAATACTTCAGACACAAACATTCAAATAATTAGTGTCAATAAGATGTTTTTGAAGAAACTTAACCTTATATTTATATGGATTGATGGATGGATAGATAGCGGCTAGCGGCTAGCGGCTGGATCCAGGAGAGGGCCAGATGGAGGAAAGGGTCTGTGTGTAGGCCATAAGCCCACAGGAAACCAATATCAGGAAAAAGAGATCCGCAATCCCAACATGCCGCAGAGCAAATCCCACCAACAATGAGTGCTCTCTGAAAACAAGCCATCAGCATATGACAGCGGAGATCAGCTAACATCTAAATGTAAGTGTTAGAAGGTTCACAAGTTCACGCTTACATATAATTAGCTGAAGCAATAATAATGCGTATTTGGCATGCTGTCCAGGGTAGGGCTCCAATCTCGGGAATTGCCCAAACTTAGAGTACCCCCCTCCCTGTATAGTTGTAAAATTAACTCGAAGTGAGGAGATTGGGTGGAGGAGGGATGCTGATAAACTGTCAATGGATAGAGGTAAGTCAGCTGTATTTATACTTTATACTGATTGAGCTCCACCGTCGTTCTGACGCGCTCCTCCCGAACCTTGTTAATAAAACATCATGTTGTGGATGAATTTAAAGCCTAAAGATCAGACCTAGTGCTTATATTGTCAAAATCTGTGTCATTTAATCACTGAAGACCCATGTCACATCAGCACCACCCCCAGCTCTTGTGGCTAATACGATAGGTAGTTGAAGCAATTTTAAGGAATAGAGATGAGGACAATGTGGATTTGAGGGCAATATCGATGGGATAAAGGCAGGATGGCAGATGAATGTCAGGTATTGTGAGGGCTGATAAAGGAGTGAGCCGTGGACCATGAGGAGGTCAGGCATTAGCCATGTGGAACGCTGATCCATAGAGGTGGGGAGGGGCGATTGAGCACACATGAGTGCCCGTCTCTGCTCCCCAGTCCTAGTACAGACACCCAGAGCAAAATTAGAGAGAAAAGAAAAGACAAGAACAATGGAAAGGAGACGTGCTAGAGGGTGGAGAAGATTGAGAGTGAATGAAAAAGGGTTAGGGAATCAGAGGATCATAGCTTCTCACCTTCTCATGTTTGCAAATAATATTTTAAATATGACAACTACTACGACTTCATGAAACTTTTCATGACCATCCTCCAACTATTACCCGCATAAGAGAGCACCATGCCTGTACAAGATACTAAGACATAAAAAAAGGACCTTACAAGTGCTAACAAGCAATCGCAGCTGAAGATACTTCACACAAAATCATCACAAGAACTGTAAAATGAAAGTTGCAAAAAAGAAACTTAAACACAATGATTTTGATTACTTTTAATGGTGTCTCTTTGATTGAAGAAGGTGACTTTTATTTATTTATCTTTTTAAATAAAGTCTCTACTTTTCTTAATTTGTCCACTTATGGCATTTGTTATTTATTTATTTATTTAAATAAATTGGTTGACTCTTGCCTTACTAAGGCTTCTTTCATAGCCAGCATGTATCCTAAATATAATAACAATTATTATTACTATACAGTTTTATCAAAGCTTGATAAAAAAAAAATATATATATATATATATATAAAGGAAATTTTAAAATGGTCCCAAGATTATTTTACTATGTGTTGTTTTAATAATCAGATTTTTCAAATTCATAATTCCTATTTTGTGGGGAATAATCTTTTCATTTATAATTACTATATTTATTAATTAATATTAATATTGATGATTAAGGCATTAATAAATTTAAGGCACCTCAGTCGTGGTATCAAAGGTGGAGAGAGCAGTGTACATTCACTCCCCCCACATACAATTCGTGCCAGCCCAAGACTCGAACTCGCAACCTTTGGGTTACAAGTTCGAGTCTCAAACCAGTAGGCCATGACTTAAATAAGTTAATTTCAATAAATTCAACCCCTGGGACATAAGACGTTCCAGAGTTTAAGAGAAACCCATGCTTTTCCTTTACATATTTAGATTTGTTGCTGAAATTACATTAAAATAATCCACTACTGCAAGATTTGCAAAAATTCTTCAGAAATCGTGACTGGACAGCATCAGATTTTAGGTAGCATTATCGCACTGATAGCTTGTTAGCTCAACTTTGGCAGGGGACCCATTCTAGTGCCAATCCCACAGGGCACAGAGGGCCAGGGACCACCTCCCTCTGCTGTCCTCCGAGGGACAGTCACACAGCCACATTGTCACTGGATGACATCACCGACTGATTGTTAACGCTGCCTCAGAAAGGGATTCTTTGTTTACAAACAATACAGCTCTAAATGTATGAGACCCCATTAATTGGCCTGCTCTGTGTTTTTGCATATAATGATTAAACTACATCCCACCTCCTTCTAAACTGACGTGGATGCATTTAAGAGAAACAGCGCTTCAGCTTAGTCAGTGTCACCGTCTGGCTAAAATAATGTCTCAGCATGAATATGTTTCCACTTCTGGCAACGTGACAGATATTTCTGAGTAACTTTGATTGCCAGCCTCAAGCTATGCATGTCCAAGCATTATTTGAAGAAACCTAATTCAATTCAGGATTTTTTGAGTACTTTCACAATGCCTCACATATTATTCCAAACCACAACTTATTAATACTGTCTAGTCCTAGTCTTGCGTTGTTACTAGAAGATTCCCTTTAGTTTAAGATTACAGATAAGATGTTGCTGTGTCTGTTTCTCTGAACATGTGACACGTGCCTGCAGGGGGCAGCAGGAGGCAGTGTGGATTTGACAGGATTCAGCCAGCAGTACACAAATGACCAAGCCTTAACCCTAATACCACTGTGCGCACACAAAGACTATAGATTACCTTAATATCTTAAAGAGACTTTGGGTGCGCGCACACACACACACACACATGCTCAAACTACTGGTTCTGTTCCACACTGCCCACACTTCAATAAAAACTTGGATTCATATAATGATGCAGCTGCAGGGCAGTGAAACCTTCTGCTTCATCCACATCTACACCCTCATCAGGGTTTGTGCTGGTGCTGCCTGGACTGGCACGGCTATAACTATTAGAGACAGACTGTTTTCTGGCTTCTCACTGTTTCTTTGAAAGAAGTCCAGAATGGTCATCAAATATCGGCATTAAGGTTAGAAATTATCTAAAATTAGGGGGCAAGGTAAGTAAGCAGGTACTTAAAATGTGGAGACAAAAACGCCCCTGCAGTAGTCAACATTGCATATTATTTGAATAGGCCTATGTTGTTATTTTTTTAGTGCCTCTGTGAAGACTATTGACGTAGTGGTCAAGTATCCGTTAAATTAACTTCACATTTAACATTACTGATTTTGAGAAAAAAAAAAAAAAAAAACTCTACTTTGCTACTTTGTATTTGATTTCATCAACAATTTAAACCACAAAAACAGCTTTAAACGTTATTAATTTGAATTTGAATTAATATAAATGGGAAAAATGTCATAAAAAAAACAGTTGCCCTTATTAAAAACAGTGCTATTTTACAAGCTACTGGAATAGATAATGAATTATAATTACTATACAGTTATTGCTAATAATGTGTAAGATATAAAAAAAATAGATGGTAGACAACTCTCTGGAAAAAAGTGTCACTGTGGTGGGTGGTTTGTACCTTATTTATGCCTAAAAGATGCATATCTAAATGGTGCATTTTAGTACCTAAATTGTACAATTTAATATATTTTGAAACTGTACCACCCAGTGACAGATTTTGTATCTTTTTTTTCTGTAAGTGGAAAGCAAGTAGGAAAGCAAAATATTTTTCCTACAGCTGCTTCCAGTAAATCTAATGTCTGCTTGACGCATACTATCAACTGCAGCCTCCAGTGTTGGCACTTCCTTCTGCATTTGGCTGTTGCGTCTTCCTTCATGCTCTTGGATGGTCAAATTAAAGAGGTCTACTTCCTATTCTCGTCTTGCTAAGAAATCTAGTCACCAGTTTTGGAGAAGCCCTACCAATGACTACTCAGCATGCAATCCCGACCCTTATATTCCGGGCAATCCTGTTGGTTGCAGGGCCAGTTTCCCTTCTTGCTCAGCCCAGCCCTGAGACCAGAAGAGTTTTTACCACCTTTTATGGGATCAACCCCTTATTTACCGTGTTATTTATTTAGGGATGCTTCCGGCCTCCGTCTTGGCTGCTTCACCTTATTAATTCTTCTGAGCAACTGAGGCGGGTACACGATATCCTCTTTCTTCAGCGGAGCCAGACCCATGCCAGACAAAGTTAACTTTGCCCTTATGCCAACGATTCAAATCCAACTTGGCCAATGCGTGTGGCTCTGCCTACAGAAAAATGCTGGTAACATTTGTCAGCAATTACGCTAATTTAAAAAGACGAATGGTGGTCCTTTTGTATTTAAATATACAAAGCCAGAATGTGCCTTGTCAGATTCTTTGATTAGGACAGTTATACTCCAGTTTTTTGGGGAAAAAAAAATCGAACGATATATTGATGTTTGGTTTCAACTATTTACAGAAATCCAATGTAGAAAGAGCACATTTTGTGTAAATAAAAGATAATGGCACCCTAAAGTGAAAAATCACCCTGATATGTATACACAAATGTTATCTGTATACAGTAAATACAACAAATATGGATGTTCAGGTTTTATGGCTGTTATATATTACAAAAACAATAATTATTACATATACTACTTCAAAGTAATAGGAATTTTTTTTTAATTCTCTTATTCTCAAAAAGGGTTGCATTTATTTAATTAAAATACAGTAAAACAGTAATATTATCACATTTGATTACAATTTAAAATACTTGTTTTCTGTTTGAATATATTTTAAAATGTTATTTATTCTTGTGATGGCAAAGCTAAATTTGCAGCATCATTACTCCAGTCTTCAGTGTCACACGATCCTTCAGAAATCATTCTTATATGCTTAATTTGGTCCTCAAATGTTAAATGAAAATTTGTCAGCGTAAATTTTTTAATGTCATTTTCACTGTCATTTTTATTAATTAAAAAATAAAAAATTATATATTTTGTGTATATGTAAAACTTTTAGAAAATCATATTAATTAAAAAGTAAATCTTCTGCACTGACAGAAGCAGTCAACACTGGAAGATGTGTATTAAGAGCATGGACCCAATTTACTCAACTAAGCATATATTTTATTTATAGGGGACATTTTACTGTCAAATAGGTACTGGAAAGGGTTCATTAGCTCTGACAGCCAGTGTCTCGTTGTGTTGAAATATCCCCCATTCTGCCACTCAGGGCCTTCACCATATAGGCCTGTGCTACCATATTCCTGACAAGCACTGCACACCCCTTTATCAAGTGTGAGTTGAGAAGCTGCCATCTGACACAAAAGAAGATGCAGAGGGCTAATCATTCATTCTTTCCACACAGGCATTGATAGGTGTCTCAATTCAACACACAACTGCCCTGAGCCCCCTGCATCCCCTCTGGGTGTTTCTCATAGCCACTGGTTTCAGACTGGCTGCTACTGCTTGTGGTACGGGTGGGGGTGGGGGGGGGGGCTGTGGGTGCAGGAACAGCTGCAGTCACAGGACAAACAGAAGCTGGAGGACGCTGGTCTACCCTGACCCCAACCAGACACCACAAAAGCAATGCCAGAAAAGACAACTGGCAAGAGTTATCTGATGCAGTGGAAACAAAACTCTTGCATCGTACCAATTTTAAATTACATAAAATTACATCATAAACATTGCAGATATTGAGTGTGATTAATTCTCAGGCTTCATCATACTTCTAAAAAGAGTACTTTTTAAGGTAATAATATTTTTCAAGAATATGTTACAGTGCAATGGTTTCAGGCACTTATTTACAGTTAAGTGAAAATCAATTATAGTTTAAATTTGTGATAAATTATATTAAATTAAGGTTTTGGATAGTAATGACCCAATTGTTACTACATCCTTCTGAAAGAATGATTATTTATGGATCAGAAATCACTCACTAGAAATGACTCAAGTAATAACTAGAAATGAATAACAGTAGACTTGCTAATTTATCAACCAGGGTTTCTTGTTAGTTAATAGTTATTACTAGAGTGCTAATATTGCATTACTCTTTTATTCCTTTGTAAATATTCATTTAAGATGAAACAGTATTCTAAAGTTCTGCCAACTAAAAATATAATCAAGTAGCCTACTTTACATGTGCTGTAGTATGCAAGTCAGCATCAGAACAGCTGTACGTTTTTAAAAGAACAACAGAATATTATCATAATGGCTTTAAAGTAAAACCTTTAATCTGTTATATTTATATAATTATATTTTTTATGTAATTCTAATTTTTACACATCACTGAAGGCATAGTTAACCTAAAAAAAGTGAAAAAAGTGAAGAATTGTTAAACTTCTATATTCAAAGTCTTCTCAAGTCATACAACAGATTTGTTAGGAACAGACCAAAATAGAAATCATTATTCACTAAAAACCTTGACATCCAACCCTAGATCCCCCTGGGCACATCATACATTTTTGAAAGAGGTAGTGTTGTCTGATTTGTGAATGAATCACTCTTTTGAGAGTGATCTTTTCAATGAATCAGTGGACAAGTGCATAGAAACAACCTTCACAAAACTGACTAATCTTGAGTTCAACGCACCGTCTCAGTGATTCTTGTGGTTAACGGCTCACTAAAAGGGATCACCAGTGAATTTTGGTCTGTATGAAGGTAACATATGACTTCAGAAGATTAATATATGGACCACTTCATGACATTTAATGGCCTTTTTGAATCTTAAACCCCATTTGTTGTAATTATAAAACAGCAACCAGCTGAAATTATTAAATATTTCCATTTTTACGTCACAGTAGAAAGTAAGTCATGCTGAATAGATGATGACAGAATTCTCATATTCGGGAAAAATATGCCTTTACAACACATCGGACGTGACCATTGCAAACTCCCTCACCTTACTCAATCTCACTTGGAAGTAAAGCAATGCTGTGTTATCCGTGCATGACCTTTAATGCTCTAATATACTCTAATTCATCTCAGCCACAGAGGGAGTCCATGCAACCGACTAATCCCACAATGCCTTTCATGTCTGAAACACCAATTACAGGGGGATGATTTGAAGCCACACACACATTTACAGCATCCTGACTTGCAGTACTGGTGATCACGACCAGGACCAGCGTGGGAAAACTGACATGAAAGAGAGTCTAGGGGTTGGTCATGATTACTTAGATGCAAAGTGAATCAGGGGCAAAGAGACTGATACAAAGCTTGTTCACTGGATATCAGACGCGTTGTCTCATGCACAGAATTACTAAACATCACTGGCAATTAGCAACTGATATCCAGCCAGGAAGAACATTAGACTGTGAGCCAGACAGCCAGGAACGCAGGCTGGAGGTGGGGGTGCCGAGGTATATTGTCAGATGGATCTCTCTTATAACTGAGCTGGACACTGAGAATTGAGCACTGCTATAAGTGGCTTCATATAATAACACCAAATATTTAATGTATGTAAAAAAAAAACTCACCCTCAAGTTGTTTAAAAAAATGTATGAACTTATTTCTTCTGCTGAACACCAAAGAAGATATCTTGAAGAATGTTGGTTGCTGGTTCCAAATAACAACCCCAAACACACACACACATTCTTCAAAATTATTATGATTATTATAATCTTCAGCAGAATTAAATGTGTGCAGGTTTACCACTTGAGCAATATTTTATACAATTTTGGGTAAACAGAGAAAATCTATACGAGGTAAACCATACTTATACATAAATATACATTTTCTCTCTCGACCCCCCCGAGTAAAGAAACATCATATAGTTTTATATAAAATCCACTATAGCATTTAAATTGGTTACATAAACTATAATAAATAATTGTTTCATGTTTCAAGTCAGAACTGCTAAATGATTCAGATTCAAAAGGTCTTAAGAAAGTCTTTTCAAAACTGGTCTGAAGATGTTTAAAATCTAATCATAAGTTCAAGTGCATCAAATCCATTGCAGATAATCTGAACCAAAAGCGATGGGAGGCTAATAAGAAGCAAAGTTACATTAGTTGATTCCAAAAATGAGGTGTAGTTAAATCTCTAGGAGTCGTGTAAAAAAATAAAAAATAAATGAAGTGGGTCAGGTGTGTAGAGGAGTAAAGATAAACAGAAAAACGAAGTGAATAAAGGATGTTCTAGAAGGGATGTGCTGAGAAGAGTTCCACATCTCCAATGACATGCTTATGTTACAGTAGTCTCATGACTATAACACTCACACCATTGCGTTCTTCCACTAAGTCAAAAGTTCAACTGTAAGATTAAATGGTTATGGTTAATACAGAAACTAATGACATATTCAAACCAAACAAATGGTATCAACAAAAAATTACTTGAGCATGTCTAATAAAAAATAATAATAGATTTTTTGTATGTTTAATGAAAGTCTTCTCAGCATGCCACAAGGCACAAGCAAGACACAAGGAACTGTTTATTTTTTATTTTTATTTATTTTTTGTGGGAGGAAAGAAGATGACCTTACTGGAATAAGACTAAATGCACACATATTTGTCTGTAAAATGTATTTTATTCAAATACTCCACGTTTCTCTGAAATGGATGAATGAGTGAATGCATGAGTGAATGAGTGAGTGCAAATATGAGTGCATGGATGAATGGGTAAAAGTGTGAGTGCATGATGAATGATTAAATGTATAAGTGTATACTGTGAGTAAATGAGTGCATGAATGAGTGAGTGAATGCATGAGCACATGAATGAATGAGTGAAATGTGGGTGGTGAATAAGTGAATGAGTGAGTGCATGAATGAACGTGTGAGTAAAAGCCTGAGTGCATGATGAATGAGTGAATGTATGAGAGCATAAGTAAAATGATTGCATGAATGAGTGAGTGAATGCATGAATAAATAAGTGAATGCATGAATGGATTAATTAATTAATGCATAAATAAATGATTAACTATGAGTGCATGATAAATGAGTGAGTAAGTGCATGAATGAATGAATAAGTGAATGCATGATTGCATGAATAAATGAGTGAATGTATGAATGCATGAATAAATGAGTGAAAGCATGAGTGCATGAATAAATGAATGAATGTATGAGTGCATGATGAATGAGTGAGAAAACGTGTGAGTGCATGAATAAAAATAAGTGAATGTGTGAGTGCATGAATGAATTAGTAAGTGGGTGAATGCATGAGTGCATGAATGGATGGATGAGTGAGTGAGTGAGTGAGTGAGTGAGTGAATGAATGGATGAGTGAGTGAGTGAATGTATGAGCAGCGAATGTATGTACTATCTAGAAATTTAAGCAGAAGGTACCAGCTACTTAACAGCTATCAGATACCTGACTGGCTCACACATGATTGCGCCATAGCATGGAACTTGTGACCACTGAAATCAATACTAAGCATGCATCAAAATGAAAGAGAAAGCTCCTCCTGTGCTGCTGGGCTTTGGGAGGGCACATCCTGGCTTGGGTGTCCATTAACTCATTAGAGCATCTTATTAAAATATCAGACTGCAAGAGCAGCGAGTCTTCAGTCAATCAGCAGCCAAACTGAGAAACCTGAGGCCTCCACATCAGCTCATCAGTCACTGAGAGATGTGTAGCTACAGTACACACACACACATACACACACACACACACACACACACACTTCAACACTTCATACTGTAAAGTATTTCAGCTGGCAAGACTAATCATGCTCGACTGCTGAGACAGCACTCTCATCTACAGTATTCTTCTTCTTTTGTGCCTTCCAGTGATTAAAACACATAAAGGCACATTAACACCTTTTTAAATGCTGAGTACAGCATTTTTCATGTTTTCCAGTTGTGCCATTAGCTACAACTAAACATTTTGAAAGAAAATATAAATATTAGTTTTAAAAGTAAATTAATAAAAAAAAGAAAAAGTTTATGTTGAAGTACTAAAAATACTAAATCTAAAACGAATAAGTAAACAGAAACATAAAAACAAAAACCAATAAAAATGAAAACAAAACTAAAACTAAAGTTAAAATAAAAATTGATAATATAAAATTAAAGATAATTAAAATTATTAATAAATACTATAATATAAACATAAAACTAAAACAACACTACCTGATTTATGAAACCCTTCTCTAGAACAAGTTGAATTGTCATTTGAAATAAAGTGTAAACCAATGTGATGCTCAGTTGTTACAGAGCTGTTTAGCAACAGAAAACCAATCATGAACTTCCTAAATGCTTATTTCATTAATTTATTCATAAGCTTCAATCACTCTAACTAGAGAAAAAGAGAAGACTACTTAATTATTGTTTTAATATTGACATTAAATGTTAAATGAGTTGAAATATTAATAGTTTTTTTTCAATTATCTTTACAGCCCTCATAATTATGTAATAAGTATGTTCACCCATGGTTTGCAATATATAGTGTGACATCTTGAAAGCTGATAACCCAGGATTAATTACTAACTCCGTGACAAATATGAAAAGCATGAAACATGAAACAAGATAACCCAGGATTACGTTTACCCAGGTTGATTGGCTTTTCTATGAAGTCACAAGTGCGCTCTCCCACCCTTCTCAGTGAGCTTCTGTTGTTCTGAAACCAAAAACCAGTGCTGTGAGTACACAAACTGTCAACTCTTAAACTACCCTGCTCTACTTTTGGACAACCCAGCTGCAGCAGGTCTACAGCAGAACCCCCACCGTCTCCTTCAGAACCCCGTCTCACGGGTTATTTGATAAAGTGATGAGGGGGTGCTGTGAGCGACTAGACGGGAATAGGCTCTATTTTTAGAGTGTCAACATGGAACACATTCTAGAACATGCTCCTCAGGGAACACTGGCCTTCATTTCCTGAAGGACATTAAGATACGGTCACCTGGTGGCCAAGATTGAATTACTATTGTGAATAAAAAGAGTAAAGAAAACCATATTAAAATTCATCATTACTTGACCTATTTATGGTGCAGTTAGAGCAGCATGACCTTTGCAATAAAATATCTCCTTCTATTACCACACCTATGTTTAGTAAATTCACTTTAGCAAAAGGCAGGCAGGAACAGGATAACAGGGTGTATTTCAATAGTGCCAACAGTTAAATCACTGCATCGAGTTCAAAGAGCTGCTCGTAAGTTACTAACTTCTTCTCGTCTTCTGTAGCACAAGACAGCTGCTGCTGTAGCACATGATAGTAGTGACACATCAAATAGTGATTATATTTCACTACACCTTGTGGTTTATGTTTTAAATACTATCTGGAGTAAAAAGTCAGGCCCAAGGTCACAAATCATGAAATCAATACAGGTATTTTACTAAACTGTTTTTAATTATTCTGCAAATTGCAGCTAAGCATCAAAACATTTGCCACAGCTATCATCTTCAAACATTATTGATCTTTGTTCTTCTTTTTTGTTAGATAAACAAAATAAGTTAATCAAAAACAAAATTAACAAAATGAAAGTAAAACAAATCTAACAAAACCAAACAAGTATTTTTCTTTCAATTTGTTTTCATTGTTTCATTTATTTAACCAACAAAAGAACCAAAACATATTGTGAAGTTGATGTTTTGTTTTTAAGTGTATGTTTTAAGTGAAGATGATAGCTTTGTTGGTCTTTTTATTTTCAAGATTAACAACCTTTGATATTTCAGTAGAAATAATGCTTGGTTTTCTGTATTGAGCACTCACAATGAAGGCAAATTAGTAAAACTGCAGTTATATAACTACAATTAAGTTACAGCGTGTTGTAGTCTGCACTGTGAAAAACTTATTATTATTATGAAAATTATTCATAAAACAAATCCTTTAAAGACAGATTTCAGTGTGTGGGATTGAATTGTGTGGAGTTCTCGCAAAACATTGTTTATTGGAAGGAATTTTCTGGCCTTTGATGCTTAACCACGCATCGCTATTTTTACACCAACACTTGTTCTCCTCAAATGAAGAGATATTGTTTTCACCCAGTGCATAAACACACATAAACACTAGTTTGCTTGGAATAGCGTGCTGCTTATCAACAGGAAGTCACAGTTCCTACTATGGAAATGTAATTGTTTGACTCCTACAATACACATTAAGGGGCTTTCTGTTATCAGCTCTTGGGACCGAGGGGCTGGGAGACATTTCTGTGTTCAAACAGAGAAGGAATGAGTGTACTTCACAAACCAAGGAAAGATTCCAGTACAATGGATTTGACAGGATATAACTTATAGCAGGAAACTCTGAATGGTTACCCACTCTAATATAATCCACAATCCATCACACTGACCAGTTATATTGTGCCAACAAACAGACCATTTAACAGCCTTTTATGAAATTAATAACAGTCATAGTTCAATGCATCATGTAGACCCACAGAAAAGTCTACTATTTATGTTCGGCAGGACAAAAGAGGCCCAAGTTTAGCTTGTACTCAAGGTTGAGATGCAAAACAAGGACATTCTTAGTGACAGAACATAGCATCCTCTTTCCTTTAATCATAAGCCTTATGGCGACAATCAGACAGTCTTGTCAGAACATTAATCTGGTTACTGAGGCCTTTTATGACAGCTTAAGCTCTGCTAAGACACATAACTCATGTATCACATTTCCCTATCAGGAGCGGTGGTACGTCAACTGTGTAATTACTTCCACTCGCATTCGAACTTCACATTCCAAGTATTTTCCCCATGCATTTCCTTTGCTTGTCTGGATGTAATTAGATTGTGTCAGAACAAGTGGATTTTATAGGCAAGATAGGTTTGTCAGAATACTAGGGTGTAATAAGCAATGAGAAGAGAATATCTCATTAAATCCACAGTGCACTGAAGAAAAACGATTTGGTTTAACTTATATTCAGTTGTGGACAATGGAAACATTAAATTAAACTGCAAACTCTTCTCAAATACCTTGTGTAGCAGAACCTTAACGTAATCGAGCGAACACTATGTAATTAGACAAAAGCCAATATAACTTGAGTGACTTGAGTGAAAAAACAAATCCATTTTTTTTTTCCTTTCAAAAATTAATCTTGGAAGAAATGTCGGAATAAAGCACATGAACAACATTTAAGATATTTTGATATGCTTTTCATTGTTCAACAAAATATAAACTGAAATAATGTACAGTGTGCAGTTTTCATTGCATGTAAAAACACATACTATTTACAAATAAACAAGTCTGAATGAACATGCAGAAGTCGTTCACTATTGTCAATATTATTCAATAAACATATAGTAACTGAATGTCAACAAACAAACAAATAAATAAACCCACTAGTCTTAATATTTTATGCTTTGGTGTAATACCAATGGCACGATTTCAGCACTTTTTTAGTACAGCCTCTTTTTCAAAAACTATTTGAAATCCAGTTTGATCTCAGATTTTAACGGGGGCTGTAGCCTAATTAAAGAGGATCTTTAATCAGCTATTTGAACAATAGTTAAAGCTATGCTAAATGTACCCATTTTTCCATGTGTATTCCATTGTGTTGAAACAAAACAACAAATATTCACCCATCATCAGCACTCTTCATCAAAATGGCAAAACTCTTCCAAATAAATCCAAACATAACATAATAAATCTATTTTTTCTCATTATGCTCAGAAACACATCGTTCAGTTGCCCTGAGAAAAACTGACCTTGGCTTGAGCTTACCCTGGCTTATATTCCACTCAGTCTGATCTCACATTGTCTTTCACAGAGGTCACATTGTGGGGAGATGCTGCAGCTCTTCTTCTCTGCACAGCTCCTCCCTTAACTCTGCAGTCAGAGTCAAAATGCAGCCTGGCTAACTTGATCTCTGTCTTATATTCGATATGTCAGAAACTTCCTTAGACTGTTGATGTGCAGGGAACAGGGTGGCTGTTTTCTGACTTAAATGCACCTGGATGGAGGGGAATTCTAAATGAAGATATGGAGAGAAGTACAATGGCTGTTCACACCACTATAACGTAACTGTCAACATTGGTACACTTAGAATGACAAGCTGTCTTTGCATTGTAAGTAGTATAGGCTGGCCATGGGAGGCAGTGCACTGCAGCTGGAAATGAGCAGAGAGACTCAGGGAGAGTTGTTGATGTTTAGAGCCCCACACAATGCCCCTGAAATAGATTTATCTTTAGAACTGATCAATGGCCTCCAAATACAGAACAAGAGTTCAGCCAGTTTAACATATTGTAAAAAGGTTTTCAGTTATAACGCTCTAAAATCCTAAGTGACTGATGTTTTAGTGCACTTCCTGCAAATATGGGAAAAAAATAAAGGATCTCAATCAAATGTGTCCAGTTTACATGATTACTGCAAATTGTCACATGACCAAAGCAGTGTTTCCTGTTTGCACCTTGAGAAGATGATGGCTGCATCAAAGCTCCAAAACGAAAGGCTGGTAAAGTATGTTAACATAAATATATGACAAGGATTTTTTGTACACATTATCTTTAAGGTGTCTAGTATTAATATATGAATTCACATATACTCAGTTGTGTCGCGTGTGGTCATAGAATGAGTAAACCTTGATTGTCACAATAGTGACAACAGTGAACTTAGGTATACAGTACAGTATAAATCCAATTGCAGTTGTTAGTGAAAATCACACTAAAATGTTGCAGTCGCAAAATATTGCCCCTAATTAAAAGTTAAATGTTACAAATATGTTATACAATAAAAAATACTGATGTTTTGATACTGGTAGCACTAATATAACAATTTGATGATATATTTTACAAAAAAAAGGAATAATTTTGAATTATGTTGACGGTTGTATTTTTTGGCTTTTATCTCAGTATTCATATCAATGTTGTATAAGGGTTTTTATGCATTACAATAACACCAGAATGTGATCAACCAGTTTAAAATAGCTGGGCTATGACCAACCATAAAACAAAATTTTTCACACACACAAACACACACAAACACACGCACACACACGCACACACACACACACACACACACACACACACACACACACACACACACACACACACAAAGGTATTCAGTGGGTTAATTTCATTAAGAGTACTTACAACAGACATAATATACTTTAAAAGAACATACTTTAGTATTTTCAGTCACTTAACTGCAATGAAATGAAAATGTGTTATAGTTTAAAATTATATACAAATGTAATAAGCTGAACTTTACACTGCCTTTTTGACCCACTCAAGTAAAACTTGTATACATTTTTGTATGGTTATACTATGTAGACATTTATATTGAAACGTATGTCATGTGAATAAATATTTGTATAAATATAAATATATATATATAATATATATAAATATATAGGTCTGTATAAGTCTGTAATTTTTTATAATTACTTTAACTGTAATACTGAATTAAATTTCAATTATTTTACATGTGGTTTTAGTATGTCAGTCAACTTATCAAAATAATTTTAAAGACCAATAAGAATTTAAAATAAAAATGTAAGTCAACCTTTTAATTTGACATTATTAAAGTGTGCTTAAGTGTGTTAAGAAGCGGTCATGCATCAAAGTTCTCTCTTTAAGAACACTTAATTACTCTAAATACACTTACAGTTTTTTTCAATCGCTAACCAGCGCTTAACCATACTTCAGATACTTTTTCTAAACTCTTAACACAGACTCACACCTACAAAACACAATTGGCCAAATGGATAATTTTCTTCTCAAAAACACATTTTGTTAAATATATACTAAATCTTCATTTCAAAACAGAACACATCTTTATCTGCACACACCAACTTTACCAAAACACTGGAAATCTGACTCAAAATTAAATTATTCTGTCAAAGAATAACACTTGTTTTCACCTCACAAGGTACATGCAGTCAATCAAAGTACACCAGGTTTCAAAATACTGGCTATTGTTGACATTACTAAAACTGCATAGACTTTTATGTTTCAGTTTTACAGGTATTTGCATGCAAAACATGCAATTCACTGTTTTACACTAAATTTATTGGTTTGGAACTGTATGTCCAAATGTACAGTAATGTTCACATTCAAAAGCATTCCAGTAAAAAGCTATTTTTCCCTTTACTGTTTACTGCAGGAGGCAGTACAGTAGAAACACGGTATGATAGAACAGAACAGGCTCGACAGTATTGCTTACAGTGAACAAAATATCAATGAAACACATAAGAGCATTCTGAACATAAAACAACAACATCAAAAAGCCCAGATAAAAGGGGGGGGGGGGTTAAAATAAAAACAATCTCTCACTGCTCCTGCTCCCCTCACTGCATCTCTCACTGCTCCTGCTCATCTCACTGCTCCTCTCACTGCTCCTGCATCTCTCAGTGCTCCTCTCACTGCTCCTGCTTCTCTCACTGCTCCTGCTCCTCTCAGTTCTCCTGCTCCTCTCACTTTTCCTGCTCTTCTCACTGCATCTCTCACTGCTCCTGCTCCTCTCATTTCTCCTGCTCCTCTCACTGCATTTATCACTGCTCCTGCTCCTCTCACTGCTCCTCTCACTTCTCACTGCTCCTCTCACTGCTCCTGCTCCTCTCACTGCTCCTGCTCCTCTCACTGGGCCCCTTGCTCTTACTCTTCCTCGTCCATACATTACAGTGTTTGTCTTTTTCTGTTTCTGTTTCCAAAAACATCACTCTTCAAAGTCCTCCTTTTATTGTATAAGTTTATTGTCTAAAAAATAAGCCCTGCCATTGAGTCTAAGCCAGATAGGAATCAGCTGTGGTTGGATACATGGTTTTTGAACTGATATCATTGCAGAAGCAGAGGTTTTTATACTGTATCTAAGGTTTGTAACATTGTTTTTGCTATTGTGGGATGTTGTGTGTTAACATTTGTAAATACTACCAAAACGATCCATAATTTTGTTGGGAGGTATAGCTTGTCTGTTCAGAAAATGTAAGCATTGTGGAAATGTGTTCAATGACTCCATATTGTGTGAAAACGACATGAAATGTGTGAATGGTATGGCCACAATAGACAGATGCTGTGCTAATTGTGTTTAGAGTTTTGAAAATGTGACAACTGCTTGGACAAATGCTTGTTAGCGACTGAAAAAAACTGTAAGTGGCATTTTTATTCAATTATATTAAGTTATTATAATACATATTATTGAAACTACTAATAATTGCAACTACAAAGCAAACAAGACAATGCACACATATACACAACAAAGGTTCAAAATTAAAACTCACCAAGCCCCAAATGCAAGTAAAAGTAGGTTTTGGTGTGTAAAAGTAAAAAAAGTAAAAAATAAACAAATAAATAAATTAACTCTAAACAACTCTAAAATTAACTCTAAGATTAACTCCAAACAGTGGCTAGTGATTTTAAAAGACACTGTGACATAATAGCTTAGTCCAGAAACTACGGAAAAAACTTAAAGGGGGGGTGAAATGCTCGTTTTCACTCAATAGCCTGTTAATCTTGAGTACCTATAGAGTAGTACTGCATCCTTCATAACTCCAAAAAGTCTTTAGTTTTATTATATTCATAAGAGAAAGATAGTCTGTACCGATTTTTCCCGGAAAAACACGACCGGCTGGAGGCGTGACGTGTGGGCGGAGCTAAAGAATCACGACCGCCAGTAAGCTTTTGCGTTGAGAGCATGTGGAAGCTGTGACATTACCGTGAGGGAAAAACCATCATCCAAAACAAACCATGGCTAACAGTCAGATTCAGCCGTTTATTTATGATCCAGAATCAGATCCAGAGGCTGAAACTGAACAAGAGCAGCAGCAGCAACGACTCGCTCCGAGCGGGGCTCGAACCCGGCTCTCCGGCATGGGAGGACCTCAACAAGGAGGCAGAGATATTTTAAGCAGTTTTACTCACCGCCTGCGGTTCCAACACACGATCGTGACCCTTTTTCGTTGGGATTGCATCATCCTTAAGAAATAAACAATACGTAAATCTGTCGTCAAACTGGGCCTTGTTTGTAAAACAAGCATCTTCGAAATGCAGGGAACAAACAAAAACACTTGCACAACTCCGTTGATGCTCTGTAAAAATAAACTCCATCCACTGGTCCCTTAATGCTGTTTTTTTGTTTTTGGTAATCTGTGCAAAAACACACTTCTTTTGTGACTTTTTGCGACGCTCTCGCTCTGATCAGTGAATTGCTCTGATCAGTGAAATGTCTGTGCTGCTCAGCCTCGCTATACAGGAGTGCGCGCTCTTCCGGCAGAAGTGCCTTAGGACCCATATAAGGAAATTCCGCTCCATCTAACAGAGCCATACTCGAAAAAAAACTTTCCGAAACTTGTGACAAACCGGAAGGAGTATTTTGGGAACAAAAATACTCCTTCAAATGTACAACTTAATTTTTGAAACTTTGTCCATGTTTAGCATGGGACTCCAACTCTTTGACAGTGTAAAAAACTCAGTATGCATGAAATAGCATTTCACCCCCCCTTTAACTTACCAAAATATGAGTAGTAAAAATAGTTGCTACTTTTGGTACATTTTAGTTAATCTGGAAGTCTATTACTCCTTACTCATAATACATGTGAATAAAGTCAGATATTACATTATTGTAATGTGCAAGCAGTGTGCACATAAACATTTTAGCAACAAAGATTCTAGGGGAGGGTATGTGTCTCAACAACTGTCATTATTACAATCAATTTAGAACATTTGAAATGGGGTCTATGACCATGCTGACCTTTGACACAAAATGAGATCCATACAGCCCTGAGTGTTTGCCTGGGTCATATCGCAGTGCCTGTGATAAGTTAAGGGCTCAAGGTATCAAATCAGACACCTTGTCAAGAGAGCGCTATCAGCCTCTGTTTGAGTGTGGCACTGAGTGCCAGACGACTGGACAGACACAGGAAGGAAGGCTGCTGAGTTCATATTCAATACCTCTTCCAGTCACACAGGATGAAAGAAGCATTTCTCATGACCTTGACTACCGCAGTAACCCCAAAAGCAATGTGGAACCTATGCTCATTGAACATGGCTGTTTGAAAAACAAAGCCACAGCCAAATGACTTTACAGGTCCTCTCTCTGTCTCTCTCTCTCTCTCTCTCTGTAGTAAGTCACCCTGTATTCCCCGCTACCTATTTTTGCATTATCATTGGCAGTGATGGTCAGTGCCTCGCGCTGGCCCCTTTGAGGTAGTAATACAGCCCTTCCGAAACTACTCACATCTCATTGACCCAGTTGGACGGAGTAACTGAGAGTTTGTAAATACACAGGCCTACGTCAATGAAGAGATGATAAATATAAAGTAAAGGGACGGTCACACTACTTTTCGTTCCATTGACTACCATTCACGTGCATGTAAATGTTACAGACCGGAAACTCAAGCTCATGCAAAGAAGTTTTGTGAATTCTAGTCTGCGAATTTGAGTCACATGAAGAGACTGACCAAAAGTCGCAGCATGACCTCTTAGCTGTATTATAAGAATTATAAGAACACTTCAAAGTTGCAGGCTGGCTGCACTGCAGGAGATTGAAACATTGTAAAATATTGCATCCATGATTTAAAATAAAACCCATAAAACACATTCCTTGCAGTGTCTGAAGAAAGTTTGCATGGTCAAAATCTAGTGGAACCACAGTTTAAGCTGGTCATTGTTGCGAAATACAGTAAATCATGATAGCGTTTAGAGCATTCATGGTTATTACACATCTATCATGAAATGCTGATTTGAGCTGAATTTATTTCATAATCTTATCTGTATATTATCTGAAAACATGCTCTAAACAGTCCAATACAAGTGCAAAACAATCAAGAAACCTAGTATGCTGTGAGATAAAAGAGACAAAACCTTAATGCCAGTTTTAGTCACCAGATGAGCATCTGAGATATAATGTTGCAACCCATTCTCACTCCAAAGGCGTCAAAAACCGAAGCATGGTCAAGCGCCCCTAGCGTCACTTTTATGACGCCAAATGTGCCTCTCGGCGTCGACTATCGAAGCACTACGACCTTCATTGCTTTCAGTGGGAAACTTTTGGCGTCAGAATTCGACACGAGGACATGAGATGTTTATCGCTATGAAATCACGTTCAAGAAGTCTCATTCAGCACACATCGCGCGATACTTGCTATCAGTTCCACAGTTTGGGTGAGTAGTCGTATATACGCTCTTTTAATGCCTTTTATCAAATGTATTCTGTCTTCTTTATTAATCAGATTAGTGCCATATGTTTAATCGCTGTATTATATCGGTCATCCGCGGCTGTCTTTGAGTTTCATTGCGTTTAAATAAATGAACACAGCTGCTAATTAGTGTGATTAAACTCTATCTGTCACGTGACGTGCCATAGACCTTCGATCCGTTTTATATTATTATTAATTTCAGGATCAATGATGTAAGTTGTATTTGTAGTAAAATCATGGTAATCACGACACAATAGTAATAAATGAAATGTGAAGTTAAAACACAGTAAATGGGACATTAGTAACTGTAACTGTAGTTTTACTATGATATATTAATAATCAATACAACAATACAATAATCACCAAACCAGCTATGTTTGTATCACTGTAATGTTAGTGTTTTTATGTGCTTTTATATGACAGATATCACAGTAATCATGTGTTCTGTACCATGCTTTTAATACCTTTTAATGTGAATCCAAAAAAAAAAAAAATCAAATTAAAAATAAATAATAAAACATGTATTTTTCCATCTTGCAGTTCATTCATATCAGTTTATATATATATATATATATATATATATATATATATTTATATATATATATATATATATATATATATATATATATATATATATAAATATTTTGCTCACAGATCATTATTAACATTCTGTATATAATTCAATTTTATTTTCTCTCCCCTTTTTTATTATTTTTATTTTTAGCTGAAAAGACGTAAAGGAAGCCCAGTGGTGTTTCTGGAGAGCTATTCCTTCAGAAATGGAGAAGACAGAAAGCTGCGGAGGCAGATATTTGCAGCAGTAAGTCTGTGATAGTTTGTCTCTTTTATCAAAAATTCCTGCTGTTATAATTTGTACAGCATTTGTTGTTTCTTAAACTGTTGCACTGTCCAAATACCCACACTTGCCATCTTTTCACTTGACCACTTGATTACTTATTTGAAGTCTTTCCTGTATTTGGCCTAGTGTTCGAGTGAGCATGATGACCACAAGTGTGTGTCGAACTTTTCATGACCTGATGACTGTGTTTCCCAATCCTGATCCTGGAGAACCCCAGCACTGCACGGTTTTGGCGTCTCTCTTATCTGCCTTGGAGTCTTCACTGATGAGCTGATGAGTTGAATCAGGTGTGTTTGATCAGGGAGACATCTCAAATGTGCAGTGTTGGGGTTCTCCAGGACCAGGATTGGGAGCCACTGCCTTATGGGACACTTATGTGTTTAAAGAGATTTTTAATATCTAATTATCAATATTTCACATACTGTACATTGGACAGCTTTCCATGACCTCTTGTGAGATCTCGGCAAAAAGTCTGACGATTTATTCCAAAACATGATGCATGATGGGATACACTAAGCTTTGTATAGCGCTCCAGAGCAGTATTGGAGAGGTTTAGTGTGTGTTAAGGACGCTGTGCTTTGGCATTATTAAGACCGGGGACAGTCTTGTGCACACACTGTCACGTACACACACTCTCAAGTGGCCAAGACTGCAAGTGTGGGTATCTGGACAGGGTCAAAGTCTTAAAAATGATCCCTAAACACATCACAGTCTTAATAATCCAGTTTAACACTTGTATGATATTGTACAAGCCCCAGGACTGTCTCATCTGACACTATCAAAGAATTCATATGACTATAGCTTGTTATTAATTACTTGCTTTCAATAATGGATTCATTTAACATTTAATTATACAGCATCTTTACAGAGGTGTAATGTACAAGCTGCACGTAATTAATAATATGTCCTTCCTTCTGTCTTACAGGATTTTTTCCAGATAATGCTGTTCTTCTTTTTCAGGTCTAAAATATCGAGCTCAACAGCTATTTTAAGAGCCAACCCTCACAAACCTTCCTAAAACCTAAAAGAGCTATTACTGAGTCTCAGCGAATCTTGCCACGATCAGCTCTTCCCAGGTACATTTGTTTACTCCAAAAATGCTCTGGTCTGAATCTTACTTTAAATGAACTTAATTATGTTTAATGAGCAATATTAATTGCACAGAGAGTAAGTAGAGATTATCTTGTTTCACAGAAGAGAAGGAAGACCAAGGATATGATTTGCTCAGGATGAGGAATGAAGATGGCCATCTTGAGCTCAAACAAACAGAAGTCCTCTGGTATGTGTGTGTTGAAGCAATGTTATACAACATTTTATGATGATCTCTCACAGAACTGGTCATGTCAGCCTTGATTTCGTTTTATACTATTACAATTACAGCATGTTAGCAAAGTGTGACTGGACATTTTTAATATTATGTTTTTAAAAACACACCACCTGTTTTATTAGCAGACAAGTGTCATGAAATTGGTTTAGTTGATATAAACACCAATTGACATTATTTCATTGTTTTGTAAATGTTATGTTATTAATTGTGAATTGATAGTTGATTGGTTTGAAGCCAGGCCTTACACTGCACAAACTAAAACACATTTATGAGAGAAGTCAGGAACTTTGGAGAAAGATTCTAGAGGAAAAAAACACATTTACTGCAACAACAGATGAATTCTAGAGTCTCTGAGAACTACACATGCTAATGGAGTCTCATGAGCAAGACCTTTGCTTCTGTAACTTTTTCTTAATTCTTGCAGAATGACATATTTATTGCAGTATTTTTATTTGTACAGATGATCTCATCAGCCAAATGAGGGGTTTTGACCAAGTGATGCTCTTGAAAGGAGTGAAAGAAGAGGATGTGGTAAATTGTCTTCAGAGAAAAGCTTCTCAAAAGATCTTAAAACAGCTTGAAGAATGGTAAGTGTACAGTACTACAAGGGTCATAGTTACTCACCCTGCTAAAACCACACAGAACATAAGCTGCACTCTCTGTCCATTAAACAACTTCTTCTGCATTGTTTGTTTCACTTTGACCAGGTCTGGGATCTTAGGACTGAGAGATCATCTGGCTGAGAACAAGCTACACCTCATCAGTGCTGGACATCAACCACAAACTGTTTCCAGACACGAGAGAAGAAGATCACGATGGGGAGATGAAACCAGTTTAGATGTGATGATGGGAATCATTATTTTCTGAAACAGTATCACATGTCTTATATGTATCACATGATCTGTATCACAGTTGACTGGATGGGACTGTGTGACTTTTAAGGACATTTCATCACTCATCTGTGTGAACTGATTTATATATGAGGTTAATGTATCTTTGATGATAATTATTTTCATTGAATCTTATTTGTCTTGATGCTACTTTATCAACTTTATAGTCTATGCTTCAATAAAATGAAAATGGTGAATATTGTGTTCTGAAGATTCTTGGTAAATACATCATTTTACTAGGTAGGCTCATATGTGTTTATTTTAGACTTGGAAAAACAACATATTAATTATTGGGATTATTTTTTATTTAAGACATGAACATTTTTGATCGGATTAATAACATCTGGGACATCAGTACACCAGAAAGTAATTTTTTTATATTTTAGTAACAAATATGCACATTTTTTGTGAAATACAGGGAGTTACAAGATTAATTATTCTGCATTACAAGATGGTGCCATGGGCTTTATTGTTACAAGCACTTGACGGATAACTGAGAATGTAGCAGGAATGATCAACGTGGATCTTGTACTGCATTAAAACCAAGAGCACGCACATTACTGATGTCCAGCACCTGAGGAGCAAGATACGGGGGTGAGGAGGACATTTTTACACTGATTTCGGCTAATTAGTTATATATAATGCTAATATATATATATATATATATATATATATATATATATATATATATATATATATATATATATATATATACACATTAATATTCTTAGCACTGCATGAATTTGTCCTTGTGTAATAGTGAAGTATCACAATGTGTATACATTGTCCTTGATTACTGCTTTACAGTGGGGAATAGATAATGGCAAGTTGTTGCAGGTTCATCCATTATATTTCTTGCCATTTACTTCAAAAATCAAAGAAATAATCTATTATTTTCATTATTAAATCATTTCTTTATAATTTTTCCATGTTTCATCAGATGGCCTCACAATGTCCTGTCAAAAGGTATAATAGCCATGATGAATAGAATAGAAAACAGAGGACTGTGAAAACTGTCAGATATAAATGTGACTCAGCTCAGTTTGTTGTTCATGATGAGGAGAATACATATATGTAGGTTTTACTGCCCTGCTACCCCCAGGGGCCCAGTAGCACCCCCCGGAAGAGCCCAAAACTGTACATTTCAAATGGCTGTAAATCAGAGTCCAATTAACATATCAAAGAGAAAATGGGCAGGATTATTACTTATGCTATGCTGATAAAATAATGTTGAGCTCAGTTTTCAGAAATAAGTGGAAAGCTGGCATAAAAGCATTTTAAATATTGCTCACTGTAAAATACCACATTTCAGCCTGCCTCTCAAATATATCATAGAGGTTTGCACAATAAACATATTTAGATATCCAGTTTACCTTAAAATAAATAATTTATTTAGTTTCGTTAATAAAAAGTTTTAAACTACATTACCCACAAGCCTCCGTCGTTCTATCTATAGAAAGGCAACACTAGGGGGCTGTTTTTGTAGTTCATTGAAGTTATGCTTAGGGTTAGGATTAGGATCTCGCTAAAGATGTCATTTTTGTCAAGATAGCAACACTTCATTGTTGACTTAATATATTACAAATGTGATGATAGGAGCAAAACATACTTTTTAACATGATGCGCTGTTTAATATGGGTTAAAAGATAGTCCAACCACAGACTGTCCTGAAAAGTCATAGCCAATGACATCTAAGCTGAGCAGCAGCGTCACATTTCCTTATCCATGTATGACAGATGTCTTTGTTTTTCGGCTGAAGGGATAGATTCGGTTAACAATAGATTAAGCTTGCTACTTATTAGATTCTGTTTTATTAACGTCTTCACCTTCCTCCGTTGTTCAGCTTGACAAAAATTGGGCAATATTGATGTGCACATGCCCAGCAGTCGCAGTTGTATCCAACAGATAGATTCCTCTCATTAAATATAAGACACATTTTTAAGATTTGTATATTTTTTTTTTGACCAAAGACAAATATATTTACTAATCAAATGACGTGCTTCTAAAATTTACATTGTATATTACATTGTGTTTTAAAGTTAAAATTGTTCACATTTGTGTTTCTGTGATTTACCATTCTCTACCATTTGAACCCTAGGAATAAAAACAGAAATTATAAATTAATGAATGAATGAATGAACAAATAAATACATAAAGCATAATAAACATGCATATTTTTGTAAGGATCTTCCATTATTTATTGATATGTCAAACTCATTTAAAGACAACATGCCCAAATTACTACACTGCATCCTCTGTCACCAAGCTCGTTTTTGCCACCATAAAGAATAAAAAGGCAGTTATGTTGTAAACATTAACTATTTTCAGTATGCAAATGAAAATGCTTTTATTAAAAAACAAAACAGTAAATACAGTATGTCTTTCAGAGAACACTGGAAAAAGATCAATTTTATTAAAAAAATTAAATTGACCAAAATGTAATACAACACAATGTAAATGTTTCAAACTCACAAAAAAACACCATGAAGACATGCATGTCAAGTGTGCAATATCATCTATAAAACTCAATCAGCACAGCATCAAATAAACACTGATTGTCTGAACAATGGAAGACAGAGAAAGTGTTCAGGAAAACAAACACCTGCTAGCTTTGACAATAACATCATGAATTCACTTCATGACTGGAGCTAGGGGATGACTGTGTATGAATATCTCCTTTACTAAAACTCTTAATTAAAGTCTAAAAAGTTCACTGTATGAAGCTTGAAAAAGAGAACAAAATGCTTTATCAATACGAAAAATACTATTTTTAACTATTGTTTTCATCACTGGTTCTGTAATGTATTCATTATGAGCTTATAAATAAAACAAAGTTACATCTTCTGCAAAAATCAAACCACTGCAAAGTCTAATCACTGATCCAGGGACCATATCTGTGTGTGTGGGGGATAAAGAGTTAACGAGGTGAGTCCTTGTGCATGATGGAGAACTGCAGTGTTATCCTCAAACAATCCTGTAAAACAGAAATATTACATTACATTCAACTTATACATTACACTGTGTTTTGTTTAGACCATAAAAGCAGCCTCTGTAAAGATGCTGTATAATTAAATGTTAAATGAATCCATTATTGAAAGCAAGTAATTAATAACAAGCTATAGTCATATGAATTCTTTTGATAGTGTCAGATGAGACCGTCCTGGGGCTTGTACAATATCATACAAGTGTTAAACTGGATTATTAAGACTGTGATGTGTTTAGTACAGTATGTGAAATATTGATAATTAGATATTAAAAATCTCTTTAAACACATAAGTGTCCCATAAGGCAGTGGCTCCCAATCCTGGTCCTGGAGAACCCCAACACTGCACATTTGAGATGTCTCCCTGATCAAACACACCTGATTCAACTCATCAGCTCATCAGTGAAGACTCCAAGGCAGATAAGAGAGACGCCAAAACCGTGCAGTGCTGGGGTTCTCCAGGATCAGGATTGGGAAACACAGTCATCAGGTCATGAAAAGTTCGACACACACTCGTGGTCATCATGCTCACTCGAACACTAGGCCAAATACAGGAAAGACTTCAAATAAGTAATCAAGTGGTCAAGTGAAAAGATGGCAAGTGTGGGTATTTGGACAGTGCAACAGTTTAAGAAACAACAAATGCTGTACAAATTATAACAGCAGGAATTTTTGATAAAAGAGACAAACTATCACAGACTTACTGCTGCAAATATCTGCCTCCGCAGCTTTCTGTCTTCTCCATTTCTGAAGGAATAGCTCTCCAGAAACACCACTGGGCTTCCTTTACGTCTTTTCAGCTAAAAATATAAATAATAAAACAGGGGAGAGAAAATAAAAATTGAATTATATACAGAATGTTAATAATGATCTGTGAGCAAATATTTATATATATATATATATATATATATATATATATATAATATATATATATATATATATATATATATATATATATATATATATATATATATATAAACTGATATGAATGAACTGCAAGATGGAAAAATACATGTTTTATTATTTATTTTTAATTTGATTTTTTTTTTTTTTTTTGGATTCACATTAAAAGGTATTAAAAGCATGGTACAGAACACATGATTACTGTGATATCTGTCATATAAAAGCACATAAAAACACTAACATTACAGTGATACAAACATAGCTGGTTTGGTGATTATTGTATTGTTGTATTGATTATTAATATATCATAGTAAAACTACAGTTACTAATGTCCCATTTACTGTGTTTTAACTTCACATTTCATTATTACTATTGTAAGTGTCGTGATTACCATGATTTTACTACAAATACAACTTACATCATTGATTCCTGAAATTAATAATAATATAAAACGGATCGAAGGTCTATGGCACGTCACGTGACAGATAGAGTTTAATCACACTAATTAGCAGCTGTGTTCATTTATTTAAACGCAATGAAACTCAAAGACAGCCGCGGATGACCGATATAATACAGCGATTAAACATATGGCACTAATCTGATTAATAAAGAGACAGAATACATTTGATAAAAGGCATTAAAAGAGCGTATATACGACTACTCACCCAAACTGTGGAACTGATAGCAAGTATCGCGCGATGTGTGCTGAATGAGACTTCTTGAACGTGATTTCATAGCGATAAACATCTCATGTCCTCGTGTCGAATTCTGACGCCAAAAGTTTCCCACTGAAGCAATGAAGGTCGTAGTGCTTCGATAGTCGACGCCGAGAGGCACATTTGGCGTCATAAAAGTGACGCTAGGGGCGCTTGACCATGCTTCGGTTTTTGACGCCTTTGGAGTGAGAATGGGTTGAATGTTGCCATTAATGACAGCAAATATTATGAAAATACGCAACAGTTTGCCACTATTTTCATTAACTTTGTTTCTGGAAGTATTTTTTTCCCATAGAAAAACATGTTATAAGCCATTTATAAACCATGAAACAAACCAAGAAATTGGACAAACGTTGATTTGAAGCAAAATAATGGCGATTGACCAATCAGAATCAAGTATTCCGGAAAGCCACGTAAAATCAGATCTAATTAAAGCTAATAAATGAAATACAGTGCCCAGACATCATGGGAGAGACAAAGATGAGGTGCAGAATCCTGAAATCAGATGCTACCCATATTTCCACCAGCAGACAGTATTCCCAGGGAATTCTGGGTACCATCAGCTCCACATGTTGTGCAAAGGATCAAAGAGCAGCATCCGAGCCAGCAGAGCAGTGTGCCAGCATACATGGCGACCTGCCAACCCCAGTTGTTCCTGCCATGCCCACGTCTATCGTGTTCAACCTGACCTTTTGCATAACAAGCTGCAGCTTCACGGGGAGGTCCCTCCTCACCCTTTTGCCAAAAATCTCAATTATATTACAACCCTAGCAAGTCTTTTTAACTAATACACATGACGAATTAGTGCCCATTTCCTGTTTGGGCTTGTGGAAAAACTGGCTAAAGTAATGTTTGGTGGATCTAAGTTCCTTTTCAGACACGACTCAAATGAAGGCCACCACGCCCCAAGCTTTTGTAGAAGCAGCTGTTGGAAAATACAACATCTGCAGTCCCAGAGCAGCAACAGGACCCAACCCTACCGCGGCATGTGACCAACTCCTTGGGCTTCATTCACCCCACGCAGATAATGCTCTGCGAGTTCTGCCCACTCTAATGGACACGGCACCAATAAGGTGTTAAAGAATGAAGGATTATGATTATGACAGTTATTGCACTGAGACACGACATCTCTGTACTCACTGGTCAACATTTTATTTTATTCATTGCCCCTGGTGGATTTCATACCTTTCGTCAAGTATGTGAAATCATTCTTTTAAAAGTAACGTTACACTAGAGTTGAGGGTGCTCAAGACAAGCCTGAACTGACATTGGAATGTGATATTACAAAATGATTCTATCAGATTTGTTCATTGAACTACATCTGCAGGAGTATATTACAAAAAACAAGATCCAGAGGGAGATAGGAAAAAGTATAGGCCTATAAGGGTGTTTCTTCAAAAATAAGCACATTTACTAAAGTGGAGGGAAAAAAAACTTTCACTTTGGAGTTCTTGTACTTTCAACTTAGTTTTTAGTTACATTCTTTGGGAAATTATGGTGGGGAAAAATAAAGGAATAAAATGACCAACTCCTTTGTTTGCTAAGGTCAATTTCATTATCAGTGTTTTATGTACACTCTCAGAAAAAAGGTACAAAAGCTGGATGATACCAATTTGGACCCTTTAAGTACAAAAGTGACAGCTTTCATAAATTTATTTCTGAGAGTGTATCCTATTTTGTAGTATCCTGGGCAATGGGTATCGTTGAGTATCTTTTCCCCACGTTTATTCAATTATTTGACAAAATTACAGACTGATTAAAAAAAAATGGTGGATTAAACATATTTGTACACTTTAAAATAGAGTTCCTTGTATTAACATTTAGTTAGCTACATTTCTTAATTCTGGCAAAGAGACACAAAACTGAAGAAAAGGGAATCAGGAACGGGAACTTGAACAATGAAAGAGTCCCATCAGGGTCAGGAAGTCTCTTTCAAAGTCTGTTTGATGTCCATGGGCAGCAAAGCCTGTGGATATTTGAGAGGTGAATCTGTATGAATGTGTATATTTTGGAAGGCCCTCTCTTTGATATCAGCAGGATTTTTTGGTTTCTAGGTCACCAAGACAGTGGTCAACAGTTATTCCATCCAAGCTGAGAAAAGCATTATTTGAATGTCAGCTGACTATGAAAATAGGAAGATCTGGCTTTGAGCTGGAGGAAGCAAAGCCACCCCAAAGTCAACAGATCAACTCAGCGTGTTCTCAAGGATAGGGCATTCGGCCTGCACTCTTCTTTTTAAATTCACCTTCTTCTACAACAATAACATTTCAGCTGGTCCTTGGCAGCATGATGAATTTCCCAGCAGTATAATGTGAGACATGAGCAAACTGAGCCAATGATGTATGGATTGGAGCAGAAAAACAACGTACATAGCGCACATCTTGAGCTGCACTAGATGAATCTGAACACAGATGTATGATGACAGTTCCTGCCATTGGAGTATTTCTTGATCTTGTATGGAGGGGGCGATGCTTGCATGTGGGCTCATGACCTTTATCGTGTGCCAAAGCCTTACCCTTGAGACCTTGCCGCATAATCCATGCCTCATTGCTGGAATAAAGGCCCCTGGGTGGAGTTCATCTGCTCCATCCCATATCTAGATGGAGTTAATGTGGAATCAATAAATTATATAAAATATCTAGTAATGCTACTGATTTGGTTTATTCAAGATCACTAGAACTTCCACAGGAAGTGCATACTGCAATTGGTGTCAATCAACACTACTTACTTGAAAAAACTATTGCAACATTACTGTTCATATCCAAAAGAGGTGCAAACAGCATCTTGGTGCACAAACCCAACCCCCATTTACTCCTGTTTGGTTAATCACCACCACTGGCTTCAGGCCAGAACACGTGCACTGTGTGTTGAGCCCGCCAGCTCTGCCACAGGTCACAAACGCTGTGAGGAAAGCCATTAAAATGTATAAAGCATGTTATGCAATTCTGGTAAATTTTATCCCACCAACAAATGCATGAGTATTCCTCATATCCTGCCTGTGCGTGGATATAAAGAGAGTGTCTATCGCTGGTGGGAATGGTGTATGCGATCTGCATCCGTACATCAGTGTGATGAGCATTTTCTGCTCCCCTGGGATATGTTGAAATGACCTCACTGCTTTGACATTCCTATCTCATTCTTCTAAAGGCCAAGCCGTAGCAGGATGAGTGACAACCTTTAATCGAATTATAATGATCTGACCCACCAGACAGAAAACGAGCAAATGATTCTGTCCATCAATGGATGACGATGACAGCTGGATATTGAGCAACAGTGATTGCCCAATTGTGAGTCTAGTATTTGGCAGTATTTTCCTCATGCTAAGGATAAAAAAAAAAAAGAAAAAAAAAAAAATCAATAGACATGACCTAAACTGACAAGTTCTGAGGTGAACTGCAACATTACAAACAAAAAATAATTTAAAACTATTACAATTTGGACATAACTGCACATATCTTTAATAAGGGAATGAACTACAATCATATGAAGCAATGTGAAAGATGTGATATAATAAAAAATGATGGGAAGCCATTAAATGATTGACCTAAAAATGTTGATTACAACAAAACAGAAATGAAAATAGAAACAAAAAAAGATAGAAACAAAAATGACATATGCAGAGGTATACGAAACTAGTAGACTTGCTTATATTCTGCAATTGTCATTGTTAACTTACTATAAAAACGATTTAAAATAATTTTCTGTAAATTAAATGCAGCAGAAATATAATAGAAATACCAATATTAGACTTTTTTTTTTAACTTTTTTTTTACTTTTTAAAGAAATATTGGCTGTCAACTAAATGACACAAGTTTAAGTTCAATACTTAAATTACTAAAACTGATTAAAATAATCCTCAAACATATTATAAAAGTTATAATTAAAAATACTAAAATTAAATTAAAATGTACTAATTAAAACTGGAATTATAATAA